>NC_142885.1:57285500-57440750 GCF_051225735.1 Oryctolagus cuniculus
GGAGCCATTCTAAAGGTGCTCCTTTTTTTTTTTTTTTAATATGTCCCCATTGTTTGTGGACTACTTTCTTAGTTTTAGAGCAAAATATCCTCCCAGGGTCATCTACTTTTGTTGCTTTAGCCCGAGAATCAGTCATTTATCCAAGAAATTCTGGTTCCTTTTTCTATTTAAGGATGAAAAATCTGAGTCCTAGATGTGCTCATTACCTACTCCATCTTACATAGACATCTGTCAGGACTTACTGAGGTTTACTCCAGTGTGTTCAATTGCATTCCAACATCCAGAGTTTCTTCTAACTTTGTCCCCTTCCCTATTTATAAATCTGACTGATGGTGAGATATTATCTTCCCATTGCCTTCAGTGTGCTTATTTATTTGATCAATCTCAGTGTAAGTACCAATCTGCAGTCCTTACTGTCAGTTGCCCAATCCTCCCTCCAACTTGGATGTCCTATTCTCCCTGCATGCATTTTGGAGCCCTGCACTTGGCACCCCTCCCTGTATGAACAACTCTTTCCTCTGCTCAGCCTCGGATACCTTGTAATGGGCCTTTTTCCCTTGTGCATGTCCTCTATGTGATGCGTAGGCATCAATACCATGTACTGGTTAACGGTAACCTTATCTCACCTCAGTGCAAGGCTACCTAACTTGTTCAGTTTCTCCTAATGGCTTTTGTACTTAATTGTTAAGTAATGAAAGAGAATGGGGAAGGGGAAGGTCTACTGGGTTTTGAATTTTAATTTTCATTATATTTATCCAATTTTTGTAACAACTTTGTGTTCTGTGACTTTGTTAAATTTACGAATTTTAATCATTTGGTAGATTGCTTTGAACATTCTATACACGATAATGTAGTCTGCAAATTATTAGAAGTTCCTTTCTACTCTTTATACCCTTTTTCTTTTTTTATTACATGCATTATCATTTCTGAGCTGAATAATTATGAATACATGTGGTGAAAAGAAATATCATTGCTTTGTTTTTAATAATGAGAGAAAGGATTTACTGTTCTAATATTAAATATGATGAGAAATTTGGTGTTAGCTATAGATTTATCTAGCTGAAGTTTGTCAGTTTGAGAAAAATTTAATTCTTTACTGATTTTTCTGATCATAAAAGACTTTGGATTTCTACATATATTAAGTTTATTTTTCATTGACAAAATTCCACTTATTTATAGTGTGCAGCAAGAGGTGCTGATATATGTAGATACTGTGGAATGAGTAAATCAAGCGAACAATATTACCTAACATACGTATCACTTTTCTTCTGGTTAGAACATGAAATCTACTCAGCAATTTCCAGTCATATGGTGGAGTGATTTAACTGTGGTTCTGTGATACACAGTAGATCTCTTAAACTCTTCTCTTAACTGAAATTCTACAACCTTTGCCAGTATCAACCTGATCTCTCCAGCACCCCAGCTTTGCCTTTTTAAGAATCATAACGGATTTGTCTTTCCATGCTTGGCTTGTTTCACTCAGTGTGATGTTCTCAAGGTTAGTTGTTAAATGATGGAATTCCATTCTTTTTAAGTATTTCATTGTTGTGTATAGAAAAGACTTGCTTTATCCTTTCACTTGTTGGTGAGCACTTTGGTTGATTCTGTATGTTGGATATTAGAATAATGATGAAATGAACATAGGAGTACCAACAGTGTGCAAGGATTTCCACTTCTTCCCATCTTTACAACATTTATGATCTTCTGTCTTTTTGATAATAGCCATTCTAACTGTGTGAAGTGATAATTTGCTGAGCTTTTAGTTTGCATTCCTCTGGTAAGTGGTATTGAGCATTTTTTTTCATATGCTACCTGTCCCAATTTCTTTGACTTCTGAGAAATGCCTCTTCTTGTCCTTTGCTCATTTTAAATCTGATTATTTTCTTGCTATTGAATTGATTTCCATCTATAGATATATGTTGAATATTACTCCCTTATTAGATTTATAGATTGTAGATATTTTCTCCTATTCTATAGGCTGTCTCTTCACTCTGCTGATTGTTTCCTTTTGTCTCTGTTTGCTATCACCCCACTTGTCTGTTTTTGCTTTTATTGTCTGTGCTTTTGAGGTCATATTAAAAAAACCACTGCTAAAACATTATGGGCGTTTCCTTTGTTTTCTTCTAGCAGTTTTGTGATTTCAGGTGCTATATGAAAGTATTCAATAGATTTGAGTTGATATTTGTATATAGTATGAGATCAAGATCTAGTCTTGTTCTTCCACGTGTAGAAGTGTCCCCACATCACTTGTTGCATAGACTGTCTTTTCCCTGTTGTATATTCTTGACATCTTTGTTGAAAATAAAGTGAACATAAATTGAGGGATTTACGTTTGGGCCCTCTATTCATCCAGTGGTCAATTTGTATGTTTTTATGCCAATATCATGCTGCTTTGACTACCATTAACTAGGTAGTATTTTGAAATCGGGTACTGTGATGACTCTAGCTTTGTTTTTGCCCAAGTCGACTTTGGCTTTGCTTACATCAGGCTACTAGAGTGGAGGGAGATTGTGTTGTATCTGCTTTGAGCTTCATCTGGCTTTGTCACAGCTTTGTTTTCATTCATGTCACAACTGACTTCAAATGATTGACTTGTGGGATCAGGACTGCCCTTCAGTAGAGCTTGAGATCTGAGTGCTCATGACATCATGCCATCTCCCTGAGCTTCTCAAAGACATTGCAGCGTCCAGAACTGTAGGAGATCTTCTTTCTCTTCTGCCAACCTGTCAGCTTCTTGGGTTTGTGGAAAGCTATCTTGTGTTGAGTCTTGCGCTCTGCTTTCGGGGCCTAGGAGATTGCCCAGCCCTATTTTCCTCCTCCTCACTGTTTCTAGGGTATAGAAAAATTTCATCACAGCCGTTCTCCTCCTTGCAGGCTCTAATCATCAAAAGCCTGCAGTGTCTGTGGCTTCTCTCAGTCTGTTTCCCTAGCTAAATTTGCCTCGGGTGAGAGTCCAGAGTTCATAGGAATTTCCTCTCTCCATTCTACCTTGTTGGAAATCCAGTGTTGCTGTACATGGGGAGAGTTGATACATTTCGTGGAAGAGGGGCTTTCACCACTCTGCTTTTGGTGCACAATTCCCAAGCACAAGGTAATAAGGGTTTAAACAACAAGTATGTATTTTTTTCATGGAAGTTCCTCCAGAGGCCTCACTCTGGTTTGCAGGTGCCTGCCTTCTCACTGTGAGCTTGCACAACCTTTGCTCTGTGTGTATACATTCCTGCTATCTCTTTCATAAGGATACTGGTTCTATTGGATGAAGGCCTTTATTTACTCTCAACACTCTTTTTTTAAAAGCCCTTTCTCCAAATACAGTCACACTGAAAGTCAGGATATCGAGGTAAGAATTTTGGGCACGGGACACAGTTCAGTCCACAACACCTTGTAAATTTCTTGAATCACTAGAATGTGAAGGAGGCAACAGTGTGACTGCCTTGAAAAAACCTCACTGGGTTTGCATCTTCTACTTTCTTGGAACTTTTCCCAGCTGCCATGAACATAAGATTCATAGAACTCAGGAAATCGTGTAAGATTCATAGAGTTCAGGGAATTTCTGGCAAGCTTTGTAAGATTCCTGAATGACCAGTACCAGATGACCTTGCCAGCTGACTGCAGTCACAAGATGAGATAAACTAAGCTTTGCCCAGATCAGTGGAACTCTCCTCACCAAACACTTAAAAGCAATAATAAGAGCTTATCCTTCTCCATCAGTAATAGGTAGCTGATGCAACTGATACCAAATTTTCCTTTCCACAAAAGATTGTTGCCATATTCTGCAATAGGAGGATGTGAAATTAAATATTCCTGGCACACACTAGGATATCCAGTCATCTGCATGTGATTGGAAGAAAATAGAATTACCTTTTTCAACACCTTGCATTAGAACTCACTTGGGGGAGAAACTGGTGTTTTGTTTTGTTTTTATTTAAATACAGTAGAAGTCCTTTTATCTGATATAATTAGAACTGGTAGTTGGCTGGTTAATCTTGCAAAAGAATTAAAATTGCTTGTTAGTCCTGGGCTTTCGGCTTTCTGTAGAGAGTAGTCAGGTTGCTTTGCATAGAAAATTGAAAGTGTTGGTTATTTTGATGAAGTGCATTTAGCAGAGGTTGGTTAAGAATGATTACCTCTGTTGCTCATGCTCCCCCATTTATGAAAGAAAAGAGCCTATGGACATCCTAAGAAGGGGAAGAATCATCAGCATGCGTAAAACTCTGGTTTCCAAACCACAGATATGGAAATCATACCCCTTGTTCATTCATTAGTGTGGAAGAGCTAACTGTAGTTTTCCAAATGCGCTTTTTCTAAGCCCCCTCTTGGGAGCTTGATGAAATTAGGAACTTTGTCATGTTTACCCACTGTATCCCAAGTACAACAGTGCTAGACAGAGATTATGTACCACCTACTGGTTGAATTCAGAAGGAAAGGGGAATTCACTTCATTGGTTTGAAGCATGGTAAATAATAATTTTAAATCTGGTAGCAGAATTTTTATTTTTAGTAAATGACCACCATTGTTGAGGAAAACAGCTTAATATAGAACACTTCCGTTTGGAAGGTGATGAGGTGACAACATAGGAAGGAGGCAGTGAAACAGAGATTGTGGAACCTGATCTGCAGAGGAGATTAACAGCAGCTTTGAGTTAAGACTTGTGTAAGCAAAGGAACAGCTAGCAGGAGGAAGGGAGGAGAAAAGGTGGCTGAAATTCCATAGACTAGCAGAGAAATTGATAGAATTTTAAGACACTGACGTACTTAACTGCTAGGTTTTTGTTTGTGCTGTGGTATAAATCCCTCTTCAGTCTTCCAGGGTGGTCATGTATCAGGGTGAAGGGATGGAGAACCTGGTGAATGGAATGGGATCAGTCCCAAAGTGGGCAGAGAGTGAGGTACCCACACATGCCGTGTTCTCACTTGAAACGAGGGACTCTGACCTAGAAATGATTCAGTGATTGTGACAACGCTTTGGTAACATCTCAAGAATCCCACAGAGGGTGGGGATCAATGCTGAACTTTTGCACAGCATATGGTATGCAGCTTTGCCAGTTCCTTTTGAATTTCAAAGGAGTGGGTGACTCAGGGAAGCTGATATCAGGATGGTATAGATTTCGTCTCAGATACATGGAAAAGCAGAACTTTTTAGAAGGCTGGCAAGTGGATGAGCACAAGATACTAGGAATAAGCAAAACTTCAGGAAAAGCATGCTCCCAGAGCAATTTTTACTTTTAAGCCCTACTTCTCACTAATATAATATAACCTGGTGTATCACAGGGAGACAACCTGCAGCCTTTTCTGGTTTAGCTTGCACACAAAATCCATTCTGTGGCTGTAAGTATATGCTGAAAAAATGCATATATATGCTGCTTTTGTGCTTGGAGGCAGCGATTGCAGCACGTTTAATAGATAAAGCTTGTGCAAACATGATTCTCTTTTATCTTTTCCCCTGCTGAGATTTGGATGATAGGAATTCCAATTTCTCAGAATGTTTTTTGCCAGCATCACATGATTATAATACTTCCATGTTAGAAAGCTTCCTCATGGCCAACTTGAATACCACCCAGTCTTCCTTCAGTGTGCCAAGTAGAGTGTCAATGTTGTGGAACCACTCTAGGGGGAAGAGGGTAAAAGGTAAGCCCCCTTTTTGGGTACCTGTCAAAGAAGTCTAGTCATTTGAAGGTGTGGGGTGTGGGCATCATAACAGAACAGGAGTCCTGGAGTCAAATTAACATCTTACTTGCACAGTCCTGTCTTCGGCATTTTCTTTTTCTTAGAGTAGGTGACTGCCTAAGTACAGGTGTTTTCTGATTAAGGAAGCTATATGACCCTGATGAATGTCAGCCATCTACCTCTGTACCCCTCCTAAATTTTAAGATGGGGTCTTGAGTACCTGGAAGAGGATTTATAGGTTCCTGGTATTATGAAGGTGGTATGGCACTCAAATTTTAGGGTTCAATTCACCAGAGTTCAAATTCTGATTACCACCTTATGAATTTTCTCCCACATATTAGTTATTACCTATACCCTTCAATATTGAGCTTCCATATCTGTAAAATGATTAGCATATGTTTATGAGTTTAATTTTCCTTAAAAAATATTATTGCCTACATTCACTCTAGAGATTCCGATCTAATTGGTTTGGGCTGCAGTCTGGATATTGGAATTTTTAGAAAGTCTTCCTAAGTGACTCTGTTGTGCAGCAAAGAGCAGGGGATGGGGAGAAATGGGAGAGGGGGAGGGACAATGGAAGGGAGAGAAAGAATCCTCTTACTGTGTCTTTTAGCCAAAGTTAATGTTCTTCTCTAGTTCCTTCATCTGAAAATGGAAAAAAAAAAAAAAAAACACAACCTGCTGAATAGATGGCTTGGTTTGTTTCCTGTTGCTCTAACAAAAGACCAGATAATTCAAAGTGGTTTTGGAGGCTGGGAAATCCAAGACAATGGAACCAGCATCTATTCAGTACCTGGTGAGGGCCTTTATGCTGAGTCATGGCAGAGCACTGCATTGGCAAGAGAGAGCAAATGTGTGAGACAGATCAGTCTTGCAGCAGAGTCACCCCCTCAGTGACTCGTGGATCCAATCTCTGAATCCATGGATGAATTAATGTACTCATGGGGACAGACCTTTATGATCCAGTATCTCCCTAAAGGTCCTACTTCCAATATCATTAACAAGTGAATCTGGGGATTGCTTCCAACATGTGAACTTTGGACAACAAACATTCAGATGATAGCGTAGGATTCTTAAAAGTATTAGATTAACATCTTTACAATGTTTAGAAAAGTGTGTGACAGATGATAATAGATCAGTGTTCAATATTATGAGAATAAGTATTTTTACCAACTTGGCGTATAAATGCTGTAAATTTTTATTTAAAGCATTTTATTAAAGTAAAACATGCACTCATAGAAATACACAAATCAAAAGTATTATTGTGTAACTCGGACCTCAGAATCAGCCCTTAAGGCATTCTGGTCTGGCTGAAGAGCCCATGAGAGCATTTCAGGCATGGAAAGCCAAGACACTGTGGGGAAAATAATGTCCTACGTGAAAGCTCTGTGAGTGAGACCCCAGTGGAAAGAAGGACCATCAAAGAAGGTTTATTTTTCTCTGAAGGGAAGAGAGAACTTCTGCTTTGCTTATGGCCTTGTCTAAGTACTGATGGAGATTGTGGACTTAAAATGCTTCCATAGCCTTGGTAGCTCATACCAAGAGCCTTGTGTGATCACTGAAGTCGTATATAAGAGTGTTGTTAAATTAACCAACAAGGAGTCACTGTACACTTAACTCCCCACACAGACCCTCTGTCCTTAATGAGTTGTACTATGAGAATTAACTGTAAAACTTGTTCTCAAACAGTTTTTTTATATATTGTGTGTGTATGTGTGCACATGTGCAAATTGTTGAAATCTTAGTATAGAGTTCTGTGTATAAAGTTAATTGGAAATGAATCTTGATGGAGAATGGGACTCAGAATGGGAGAGGGAGGAAGAAGGGTGGGAAGTGGAGGTGGGAAGGCAGGTATGGGGGGAAGAATCACTATATTCCTAAAGTTGTACTTAAGAAATTTGTACTCATTAAATAAAGGTTTCTTTGGGAAAATAAAAAGTATACTGCCTAATGCATATTCAAAGATGGAGCCTCTACCAGACTGTAGAATACTACCTAGAAACCTGAAATTTTCCCATGTTCCTTCTCAGTCATAAGTTCCTTCAAAGATCTCCATTATTGACATTTATCCTCATTTGTTCTTCATATTAGAATTTTAAAAAATTTATTTACAGTAATTGTACCATGGAGTCATTGCATGTGCCCTTTTCACTGTGACTTCTTTTGTTCTACTAGATATAAAATTACAGATGAATTTTTAGATAAAATGTTGAAGTTTGCCCATTCTGATTTCTGTGCAATGTTGCATAATATGATTCTGCCATAACAAGTTTGTTCATCATATCACTGCATACTTGAATGGGTTTCATTTGAGGGTATTGTGAAAAATCCATTAAGTGTTTGTACACCTCTGTGTTATATTTCTTACAGTAAACTCTATCTGATATTAGTACATTTGTTTTCATAAATCCTATATGCTTTTAATCATCCTTAGTTCAACTTTTCTGTATTTATATACTAAAGGTATGTGTCTTATATGTAGCATATAGCTATTTTTTCAAATTTTATTTTTGAAATGTATTTTTTAAGAGATTCATTTATTTTAGAGGCAGAGTTATAG
This sequence comes from Oryctolagus cuniculus, assembly GCF_051225735.1. Lineage (NCBI taxonomy): Eukaryota > Metazoa > Chordata > Mammalia > Lagomorpha > Leporidae > Oryctolagus > Oryctolagus cuniculus. Next base: position 57,293,727 of record NC_142885.1, read on the forward strand.
ACAGGGAGAGAAAGAGAAAGCTCTTTCATCTCATGGTTTACTCCCCAAATGGTTGCATCGGCTGTAGCTGAGCTTATCTGAAGCCAGGAGCTTCTTCCAGGTCTCCCACATGGCTGCAAGGGCCCAAGCACTTGGGCCATCTTGCACTGCTTTTCCAGGCCGTAAGCAAAGAGCTGGATTGGAGGAGGAGCAGCAGCCGCAACATAAACCGGCATCCGTGTGGGATGTCAGCACTGCAGGCAGAGGTTTAGCCTACTATGCTGGCCCATGAAATAATGTATTTTTAATTTACATTATTCTCAAAGGCTTAATGCTACACTAAATAAAGAGTTCAACAAAGTAAAAAGACTATAGTTGAGCAGGAAAATAGGCAAGGACTAGAAACAGTAATAAATTTTAAAATGTTCAACTTCATTTAGTTGGTTTTTTGTTGAGAATCTTTTAATTATTTTACCATTAACATTTAATGTTAATTACTGAAATATTTATATTAAAATTTATGCTCATACTTGTGCTTTCTCTTGCATTTTCTTTATCCCATTTTGCCCATTTTTAGTTTGCTAGTAAACATTCACATATTTTCTTTTTACCAGTTTTTGTGGAAATTAAAATATGCATCATTAACTTAAGTTTTGCCTTTTTAAACTATACTTGCTGTTTCATGGACAAAGCTAGAGTTGAACAAGTGTGTTCCTATTCAACCTGTCTTATTACCTGTGCCATTATTGCCATTTTTGAGGATATTTCAAAAAGCTTGTGAAAGAATGGGATTCAACAATAGATTTATTTTGGTGCTCCCAAAAAAGTGAAAACCATGCATAGTTTTTTTGCATAATGTGAATTTCCCGCCTTTTCATGAACTTTTGGGAGAACTCTTGCATTTTAATTCTAAAAATAGAGTAAATACTGTAAGGCATAATTCTAATATTTTAGCAGCAAATATTCATTTATATTTACTTACATATTTACCATTTCCAGTGCTCTTTATTCCTTCTTCTAATGCCATATTTTGTTATGGGGTTGCTATTTTTGTTTTCCTACCCAAAGAGCCCCCTTTAATACCAGTCTGCTGTAATAAAATTTTTTGAATTTTTGCTCGTTTAGAAATGGATGAGTCTTCCACCTTTATTTTCATGTTGCCTATGGAACTTGAAGTTGAGAGTCAGTACATTAAAGACCCTATCTCATTGCCTTTTAGTTTCTGTTACTTCAACTAAGAAATCCATCAGTCTTACTGATGATCCTTGTAACATAATATACATTTTCTCTCCTCTGTCTGATCTTTGCAAACTTTTCTTTGTAGTTTGCAACAGTGGACCTAGATACTTTGTTTTCTCTCAGTGTTTGTAGAACACCCTAGATTGGTAGATTAATCCATCAGTTTTGGAACATGTTTAGTCCTTATCTCTTCAGATATCTTTTTTTCCCTGACTTTCTGTTCTCTCCAGAGAACAGAGCTTATTAAAGTTAAGTGTTGCAAGGGTGCCACTCTTAGATGTTTTCCATACCCCATTGTCTCAACTTAAATATGTTCTATCTATGTTTTTTCTATTTCACTGATTTTCCTTGCTCCTTCTGTTAAAATAATGACTGAATTATACATTTGAATTACTGTTTTTTTCCATTGTAGAATTTCCACTTTTTCTTAGTTCTACTTGTATAAATTTTATACTCGTTCCTTTGTATTTTAAAATAATATTAAAACCTATTTTCAAGTACACGTGTGATAACTCACTATATGGGTTTTCTCCATGCTGGTTTCTATTATCTTTGTGTTCTTTCAGTTTCCAGGTGTTCTGCTTTCCAGGATACCTGATATTTTTGGGGGTATAGTACTGTATGTTTTATATGAAAAATAGTGAGGCTCTGAACAATATTATCTTTGAAGAGGTTTTGCTTTACTTTATGGAAAGCAGAAAAGATATGAGTAGATTACATTGCTTTAGTGGAGCCCAGGTTTCAGGATTTTTGAGTACTGGCTGTCTTTTCAGTTTGTCGGTGTAACCCCTTGATTCAAGAGCTATGGACATGGATAGTTTGACCTCGAAGTCTGTTTTTCTCCCTCTAACCATCATATCCTTGGATATCTCAGTTTTGTCTCTTGAATCTTATCTATTCAGCTTCTTAGAACATGGTTCTTCATGGGTTTTCAATATGTTGCACTATGGGAGTGTATCTTTGTAACCTGAAAATGCCTTGATGGAAAATTGAATGTAGAATTTGTGTTCACTTCTTAGAAGTTCATTTTTTTTCTTCTTCAAGATTGTGGATGTTAATTATCACTCCAGCTAGGTAAGACAGGTGCAAGCTCTAGGTTGCTGCTTTGTATTTGGTGTCTATGCCAAGTGCTATGAATTGCTAACTGCCTCAAAGAGCAAAGCACTGGCCATATAGAACTCATCTTAGCATTGTTATCTCTTCATGATCTCAACTCTGTGACTTCTGGCTGGTTGTCTTTCAATAGCTTTAAGCAATCCTTGGAAAAAAATTTTCACCCAGATTATATAGTTGTTTTGGGCAGAAGATTCAGTATGCTCTGAGCTGCTGTCCTACTCCAAAGTAGAACTTGGGTCCCATTCCTGTAATTACCTCGATTAAATAACTGAGACATTGTAGGTAAATCAGTCTTCTCTCTCTGGTACTAATTCAAATAAGTAAGGGAACTTAACTGTCTTCAAGGAGGCTGGTCTGCTTACCAGTGCAAAGAAAATCCTCGTTTGGCTGAGGAATGATGTTGCTTTTAGCTCTGGTAGTTGTCATGTTCATATGGTCAGTCTTGAAGCACGGGTTCTCTGGCTGTTCTGGTGTAATCTTTAAACCCTGGCATAAAATCAGCGATGACTTGGGATCAGTGTTGCCAAAACCCAGTGATCCAACTTCTCTTGCCACTTGAGTAACCTGTTGTTCCAACAGGCAGTTTCTGAGTGCAGGTCTTAGGTTCCTAAAGCTCTTTACTACACAGATCTTACAGGTTACAGGCACATGCACACGTGTGCACACAAACACAAAACAATACTTTCTCAGTCCCGCCTCTGTCTTGCAAATTATTTGCCCAAGGCAAACTGCAATAATAGGACCGCCATTTCAGGGAGGACTGCCAGACTCAGCCACACTTTGCCTGTAATCAGCCCTCCTCCCCAGCCTCTTTGTCTTGGACTTTGAAATAGGAAAACTTTGTTTCAGGCCCAGTGCTCCCCCTTCTGCCTATTCTGGGATGAATGGCATCTTTCTGGGGACACCGTCCAACTTAGCGCATAGCTATGTAAGTTTGTTCCTTTACCCCCTTTATTTAAGAAAGCAGAAAATTTTGATGTTATAATTTGCTTCTCCCACTTCCCCCATACTTAACCTAGGAAGATATACAAGATAGAAGTTGGGATATATATAGATCTACCTCATTTTTGTGTACCCTTAGAACAATGTTATTTGACCTTAGCATTCATTCTCCCCCTTTAGAAAAGCAAGTGCCTTTCTCTTTTAGCTCTAGCAGTCTTCTGACCATTTAAACATGTGTCTCTGCCATCCTATCCTGGTTGGGAATTTGAAATTCCGTGGTTAAGGATGCATAAGTAACTTATTAACTTAAGAAGCAGTGGCACATAATGGATGCAACAGTACTAGATTTGAAGTCAAAGGTGAGTCCTCAGGTTCACATACCCAAGCGTGACTTTGAACTTGATTTATCAAAGACTTGTTTCATAATTGGTATAACAAGGAAGGTGTTCCAACTTCTCTGTACTTCTATGAGCACCACATGTGTGGATTTGGACCATGGGAGTTGGTAGTAGAATCTGAAAGATGGTGAAGTATCCACATCAGGCTGGACTTTATTGGTAGAACTACTCATTTGGTGTAGGCATAAGTAGGATAGTTGGGAAAAAGCTTGAGTCTTTAAGCCTGCAGAACTCCATTGTAGTTATGACTCAGGTACATGACATTGAGCTCTCTCAGCCCTAATTTCCTCATATGTAAAATTTGGACAATACCCGGCTCAAAAGGCTGCCATAAAGATCAAAGGGAAAATTTGGAGCCCAGAAAGGTTTTGGAAGCTCTGAATTACAATGTGGATGTAAAATGTCCTCTGTATTCATGCCACAGAAAGAAGAGGATTGAACTTGGCCAAAAGCCTTGAATTTCTTTTTGGAATTTTTATAAGAAGTCTTATCAGAATTTAAGGAAACATAATGAAACATCAGGTTTTCATTTAATTTGAATTATCATTTAAGAGAGTTTTTCATGTTTGGGGGAAGTCTTGGGATTCTAACTGTGATATGATGTTTTTCGCTATTTTGTTTTTTCACTGTGGAAAACACAATTAAAGCTATGCTTGCTCTGAAATGAGATTGGGGATTTAGACAGATTCTGATAAAGCTGTGTTTGTAACAAAGAGGTTGACTTGCCCAGACTCTCACTGGTAGAAGATGGAAGAGCTGGTATTTAAAGGCATGCAAATGAATTCAGAGTCTGTGCTTTTGGAAACAGCATAGACTTGATTAAACAGAAAGATAAATAAGGGTACATTTTGATAATTCATTGGAATCAAAAGAAGGTAAAAGGGAATTCAGAAGAGGAATTAAGAATTGGAAGTTTGTTAAATCAGTCAACATGTCTGATTGACATTCTCATATTTATTCTCCCTCTGCCTCTATGTCTCTCATTTCTGTTCTCTCCACTTTCTTGCTGGGTTTTAGTCCTTCTCTCTTACTCTGCAAACCTGCTTTCTCAATGTCTGCATCTGTGTTATAGAACGTGGCTGCCTCACAAACATATGTTGTGTTGTTACAATTCCAGCCAGCCTTGGAGTCTGATGTATAGCGAAGACAGAGAAGGTTGATTGGTCCACCTTGTTGTCTGTCTATTGTCAGTCATACTGAAGGATGGAGATATAGTTGGAGGATCACAGTGTAAGCCTCATTCCTGGAGACTTGATCAGGTAATGAAGTAGAGAGTGGTTCAAGACAAAAAACAAAAAACAACAACAACAACAACAAAAAACACACAATGTTATATTGGTTGGCAGACACCCCTACCCCCACCACCAAACTATTCACTCAGTAGACTTTTATTGGCCAAAACCTTAAAAAGTCATTGGTGTGTTGTGTGAAGTTCAATGAATTTTTAATTATGTATACATTTGTAAAACGATTACCACAGTCAGGATACAAAGAAGCCCCAATTTAAAAAAAAAATGCTTCAAACTATCCATTTATAAATCAGTCTCCCAAAACCAGTTTTGTTCTTCATCACTATAAATACAATGAAAACTTCTGTGAGGGATTCCTGGATCCCTTGTGTCTGAGTAGGGTTCTTTGTTCAAGATAAAGCTGAAAGTTTTCTCATTGCTATAACATTGATGTAGATCAATATTTTTTTAAAAAGATTTATTTATTTATTTGAAAGGCAGAGTTACAGAGAAGGAGAGAGAAAGAGATCTTCCATCTACTGGTTCACTCCCCAAATGGCTGCAACAGCCAGAGCTGGGCCTATCTGGAACCAGGAGCTTCTTCTGGGTCTCCCATGTGGATGCAGGGGTCCAAGCACTTGGCCATCTTCAACTGCTTTTCCAGACCATAGCAGAGAGCTGGATCAAAAGTGGAGCAGTCAGGACTTGAACTGGCACCCATATGGAATGCCAGTGCTGCCAGCTGTACACCATGGAACTGGCCCTGATCAATACAGTTCTTTTATGTGCTCCTCAAATAACAATTCATGAAGTAGGTAATAATTTACCTATCCTCATTCCCAACACATTTGAAATATAGAGAAGATGGTATTACTGGTTATTTCAATACTTAGAAATTCATTCACTCAATATTGGCTTTGCACGCCTACAATATGCTTGATAATGTTCAAGGGTTAAAAGTCATTGTGAAGGCCAACACTGTGGCATAGTGGGTTAAGCCTCTGTCTGCAGCACCAACATCCCAGATGGGTGCTGATTCATGTCCCAGCTGCTCCTCTTCCAATTCACCTCTGCTTATGGCCTGGGAAGGCAATAGAGGATGGCCCAAGTGCTTGGACCCCTCCAACTGCATGGGAGACCTGGAGGAAGCTCTTGGCTTCAGATCAGCTTAACTCTGGCCATTGCAGCCATTTGGGGAATAAACCAGCAGATGGAAATCCTCTCTTCTGTTTCCCGCTGTCTCTCAATCTTAAAAAAAAAAAAAAAAAGTCTGTGAAAAACAGACAAAATCTCTGACCTGGATTCTTACACTATAGGAGAATCTCAGTCTAATTTGGAAATAAATGCCTTGATTTTTGTAATCTATTATGTCAGAAGCTGAAATTTCCATGTGACTTGACTATGACTATGACCTGCTGATCATCTTCCTCATAGCATGGTAGTCATTCTTCCCAAAACTTAAAGTGGGTCCCTAATGCTTCACTTAGCTCCCTGGCTTATGATAAAGAAAATTAGCCCAAATCTGGTGGAGATTGAAGATTTTTTTGATGGTATAATTCATAGGGTTCTACTACAAAGGAAATTAAGATGTGATGAAATGCTTACTCAGTTTTTCCTTACACGTTAGTGAGATTAAGATGACGTCTTGGCAGTTACCTGCCTACTGCTTTAGCTGGCTGTCAAGATCTAATGAATATCCATTGTGACAACCATTATCTTATTCTCCTCTTTCCCTTAAAATGCCCTTTTGAGCTCAGAAGTCTCTTCCCTTGCTGTACATTTGAAGTAAAAAATTGATTTGTGTTCACAGTTAAATTATCAAATAGAATACTTGTTTTCTTGTTTTCTCTCAAAATCTGCCCATTCTGAGAGCAAGTATGGAACATTCCTCCAGCACTTAAAGGCTGGATCAGCCTGTTCTATACTTGGCTGGGCCTTAGTTTCTTCATCTGTTACAGTGTGGCCGTAATAAAATCTATCTCATAGAGATATTGTGTTAAACGACAACTCATAGAAGATACCTAGACTATAATGGGTCATCATAGTTAGGTAATGCATATAAAAAGTTTCCTTCCTTTTTCTTTTCTCCCTTTTTTTCCTGTGCTTTTGCCATCCTCATTATTAATATTATTGACATCAAGCTCAGTGCTTTGATGAAGTACTAAATCAGACACACTTCGCCTTCACAAGTTCTTCTCCACTGGGCAAGCAGGTGTTAAGCTAACAATAGCGTTATTGTACATTGACATTGAATGACCTCTGCACCCAGTGGTGGTGTGAAAAGTTTAGTCCTCAAACTGCCATCTTAGTCCACCTTTTCAGTGGTTGTGATGAATGCAGCCTGTATGAAGTAGGTAATTGCTTGTCAGAACCTGGAAGCTTGTGGGTTTGGAACATGTTTCTACTGTTCAGCAAATGGAAACCTTTGCCAGTCTGGGCTGAGCCACCTTGTCCATGTCCCTGACAGAGCTGTCTGCTATAGCTCCATGCTGGAGACCATACTGCTGCATCTACTTCCTGCCATTAACCCAGCATGACATACTGTGCCATTAAACCACTGCATTTGGGCCACAGTATAGTACCTTAGAACACGGGGCATGATTAGTCGGCACATAAATTGAAGTTGTTGTTCCTTTGTTGTAAGGTGAGGGGTGGGAGAGCATTTGGGATGCTGTGAAATAGACATCCGGCGGGTTTCATTCCTCATGAGTATGGCACAGTGTTAAATTTTGCAGAGAGCTGTGCCTCTGTGCAGTCAGCTTGGGGTTTTCTTTTTGAATTTATTGAGAGTGTGGAATCACAGAAGGTGATTAACATAAATTTCCACCTCTGTTACTGCCTGTGTTGCTGCATAAGTTGTATAGAAACTTGTTTTTCTTGAAAGCCCAAACTGCTTGGTTTTGAATCTTGACTCTTCCCCTCCCTTGGGTGGCTCTGAATTTGTGAGTCTTAGTTTTCTTATCCATAAAATGTGTACAAGGATAGTGCCTATGTGAGGGGATTGTTTATAGGAGTAAATGAATGAATAAACAGTGCCTTGAACAGTTGCTGGCATATTGACGGTACTGAGTAACTGTTAGCTATTACTTTGATTGTATTGCACATATGATTATTAGCTAAATCTCAATATAATTCCTTTCAGACACAGGGAAAGATAGGATTTATTGAGCGAAGCATGGGTGAGTCTCTTATATATATTGCCCTTTCCAGGTCAGTTTTTCAGATTAGCAAAATGAAGCTTGGAGAGGTCAGGTGTGCCATAGTCAGAACCAATCCAAGTGAGGGACACAGAATAGAACTCAAGTGTACACAGTAGGAACTTCACAAGCCTATGCCTTGACTCTCTGCAGTGCTTACCATGGAAACACAGTTCTAGGCATTGTCATCCCGGTTGCTCTTTGGGCCTCTGGGTCCAACCTCAGGAGGCCACCTGTTTGGTAGTTGAGATACTAAAACAAGTTAAGGAAACTTGAAGCATCGGTGTAGATTGGTGATTATTTTTCCAATATTAATACAACCATTCTAGTAATAATATTGCATCCCAGTGTTCTTGTACCAATTCCTCTTATTGGCTCACTAAAGATACGGAGGGTAACGTTGTAGGACAATTGTCAGAAACTTGATTACATTTCCTTGTAAAGTAAAAATTTTCTTCCTAGAGTTAGAGCATGTCTGTCCATTCTATGTCCAGTAGATTTCCAAGTGTTGGTTTTTTTTCCTCCTAAATACTCCATTTCTTTTTTTTCTAAATGCCTCTTGAGTCAACATTGTTTCTCAAACTGTCCAACTCATTCTTCATATGAAAGCCCAAGTGATCTTTAAAGAAATGCTCAACTACTGGCATACCACTTGCCTAGTGTCCTTCAGCGACTCCTGATTGCTCTTAGGCTACAGCCAAATCCTGACCATGGCTCTGCAAGCACAGATCAGCATATTTGAGAAGGAGTGCAGGATATGTGCAGGACTCCCCCAACTTTTCCAGGATCTTTATGTCCTGTCTTCAACTCTGCTAGCTCCAACCATGCCAACTTTCACCATCACTCTTGCCTCAAAGCCTTGGAATATGCCCCATTCTTTGCCCACAATACATCGCTGTTCCTCACTCTACTTGTCCACTTGTTTTCATTTGTTAGTGTTCAGCTAGATGCTACTTCATCAAGAAAGTCTCTGCTCATCCACATTAGGTGTAGTTTCCAGATGCTTATGTGCATAGAGCTACACAGTTCTCCTTGGAAGCTTTTGCTATGATTGTCATTGAGTATATGTGCAAACTTTTGTGTGGCCTCCCTCACTGGCATGGAAATCCTATCAAGAGACATTATGTTCCTTATTGTTCACTGTGTATCTTTCCAGCCCATTTATAGGTCTTGAGTAAAAATATTTGTTAAATAAACTTCAGGAGATAAATGGCTAGGCTGTGTTAGATAAGATCTTCTCTGTCAAATCAAGATTCCCAAAGCATGTTTCTTAAGCAGGCTTAGTCCTCTCACCACTTGTGTGGAATCTCATCAACACATGCCGTGCTGCTTGGTCACCAAGTGTGGACGTCATTGCCCTACAAAACAGATTTATGTGCAGTGGCCTTTGTAGCTGAACTCCCGCTTCAGGCTAGCTTCTACAACGTTATCATCTCACTTTAATATGTCTGCAATCAGCCTCCAACAAATTATCTTAACAATGGCAGCCGTCAGTAGAACAGATGTGGAAGAGAGAGGCATTTTTCCATGGCTAGATGATGGAATGGACCAATACCATCACTGGAAGAGCTGTACGTAGGTAGGATGACATTGGGTGTTCTTTCTTCCCAGAGTTTGCCTTTGTTGAATCCTTTCCTCTTTATCTGTGACAAAACTCATTTTTCTTGCATGCGTTTCTTGATCCACCTGGCAGTAGCCTTGGTTTCCAAAACATGTAGGTACATTGAACTCATTCATCCCCCTCTTCCGTACCTCCCTCTTGCCACTGCTGCAGTCACACTTCAGTGCTCTGACCGCCAAGAGCAGATTCATCAATGACTGTAAGTAGGGGCACTAATGTCCACATCATTCACTCTACTCTGATGGTTGAAAAACGCCTTCAGCTTGGGAGTCGTCATTCTGGGTGGATGCCCCGTGGAATCAAGTCATAATTCTTTGTCATTTCTGGGCAAATTTCAGAAGAGAGGTTTTAAGGAGACCTGCTGGGACAAAAACAAAGACAGTTCTGGGAAGTTGAGTGGCAGAATACCCTGACACTTGTAAAACCTGGGAATAAGTAAAGGGCAGAAGGTAAAAAATAGTAACTCACATTCAAAATTCTAAACGCAGAAGACAGTACTTGTTTCCAGAAATGAAATCTCTGTGGCCATAATACCATGACATAGTAAAACACTGCTTCAAGGAGATCACCCAGGAGCAGGTAATGCCAGCTTCATTCAGCCTGGGTCAAGTCTAGCAAGGGTGTTCATTTTGGCCACAGGGGATTTGAAAATGGTCTATGAACGTGGCTTCTTAGAGGAACAGAGAAAATTGTTACATTCACACTTCCTACTGAAGATAAGGAGTAACAAATAATATTTAAGTAGCACCTTTTAGATACCAAAACTAAGTGAATTTTATGCCATTATCTCATGCATTCTTCAAAACAATCTAAGTAGTTGAGTGTTATAAATAATACCACTTCACAGAAGAGGAGTCAGGTTCAGAGTACTCAGGGGAATATTTTAGTGGGAGTATTTGGATCCACGTTTGAGGAATTCAGCAATCCAAGCTGTTAAGCATGACTGTATGCCTTTACTTAAGAATGAATTCTAAAGGCACCAGTAATGAATCAACCCCATTTAGGCAGCAGAGGACGAGGTTCTAATCTCCCTCATCCCCTCTAAGTAAATCTATGGCTGGGACATAAAAGAACCTAGATCTCTAGAATAATTTCCTGTTCTCGCTCAGCTAAAAGAATTCAGCCAGAGGATGGTTTCTTAATACCCCAGAGTTAAACCTCTGCAGTTCCTGGTGGATCTTAAATTATAAGCAGAGGGTAGTTTTCTGTCTTTGGAATTCAAGGGTGGAGCTCATGAACCGGACAAAAAACTAAGAGTAAGCAAGCTTGCTTGTGGAACTGATTATTTAATTTTTTTTGTTAACACTGTTGAATATTATGCAAAACTCCCTCTAAAAGAGCCTGCTGATAAACACAATCTGATCATTTTCATCTAAGGAAATTAGCTTAAAAATACTATGGGGATGAGTCTATATGGCCCCAGACTCTCTGATAGGAAAATCTCCATCAGAAAATATCCCTGGGAAAAGAAGGAAGCCTGGGCTGTTAGGTGTTAAATTAGCCATCAGAGTGGGCTGTACATGGAGTTTAGGCAAAACGAATTTGCCAAATGTAGAATGAAATAATTAAAAGATGGCTGCCCCTAATGAAGGTCAGTGTTGCTGATTTGTGTCTCTTTGACAGAACAGAAAAGTAAAACAGGATAGCTTTTAAGAAGTGTTACTATACCTTGATCCCCTGTTGTTTTTTTTTGTTTGTTTGTTTGTTTGTTTGTTTTTTTAAATAAAACTCTTAGGAGATGCAGAGGGGAAAATACTGTGGTCACACATGATCTGAGGTGACGTCAGCACAGTTGACAAATTACTCACCCTTAATTGGCTGGTACATAAATAGAATTTATTGGATCACACACTTCAATAGTCGAGGGCTAGACTGAGCTCCCAGCAATAATGTGATTCTAGGTTGAAGTGATATAATCGGACTCGATCTCTTCACTTCTCTTGTTGACTCAAAGTCCAGAAAAGAAAAAAAAAATTGTGACATGGTGGTTGGCTTTCTAAAGTACTAAGAACACAATTCATTTGTTCAAATTTTGCCAGTTGCCCAGCCCTGAACCGGTTTTGCTGGCCAGATGCATGCAATGATCAGATTCACATCACATGCCCATCCTGGGAGCCAGTGTTCCCCTGAAGGCAGAGCACTGAGGAGGGTAGAGGAGTTTATCCCTTGGAAACAATCCAGTTACTATTTCCAGAAAATAAAGAGTGGATGCTAGGTGATGAAAATTATCAGGACAGCAACAAAGCCAAAATGTCCACTAGAACCAGCTGGTTAGAAACTATGCCCACATGTGAAGAATGGAGATTTTGGATTTTATTTATGAGTGTTTAGTGTGTATAGATAGGAAATCCTAAAGAATTCACATACAAAAATCCACCAGAACTAAGAAGTGAATTCAGTATGGATGCAGGACATAAGAACAATACACAGGAGACCAGTGTTGTGGTATAGTGGGTAAAGCTGCTGCCTGTGACACCAGCATCCCATATGGGTGCTGGTTTGAGTCTTGGTTGTTCCAGTTCCCAGTGGAAGCAGTGGAAGATGGCCTAAATACTTGGGCTCCTGCCACCTACTTGGCAGACCCAAACGAAGCTTCTGGCTTTAGCCTGGTCACTGTGACCATCTGGGGAGTGAAACGGCAGATGGAAGATCTCTATCTTTCTACATGTAACTCTGAATTTCAGAATCTTTACTTTGTCTTAAAAAATACACAAAATCACCATATTTCTATATATTAGCAATGAACCAAAAGAGACTAAGAAAGTAACTCCATTTACAAAAGCATCAGGAAGAATAAATCCTTAGCAATAAATTCACAAAAAAGTATGAGAATTATACACTGAAAACTACAAAACATTGAAGTAAAGAACATTTGAACTAATGGAAATATATTTCACATTCACAGATTCTGAAACAACATTTAAAAAGGAATTTTTCTTTTCAAAAGGCAGAATGAAAGAAATACATGCACACACACCCCTTCCATCTGCAGGTTCATTCCCCAAATGCCATAGCAGCAGAGTCTGGTCCATGCCATAGCCAGAGACCAGGAACTCAGTCTGGGTCTCCCACGTAGGTGACAGGAATCTTTATGGATGAATGGTTGCACATACAAAATAGATTAATACTGAAAGCATTATGCATAGTGAAACAAGCTAGACCCTAAAGGGCACTTACTGTATGATTATAGATTTTCCTATTATAGATATTTTCTAGAGACAGAAAATAGGGGAGTGGCTGCCAGGAGCCTGGGATAGGGGAGATGAGAAGTCATGACTAATAGTTTCTTATGTGAGAAATGAAATATTATGGAATTAGATATAGAGGATGATTGCACAATTCTGTGAATACAGTACAAATCATTGAATTGTATGCTTCAAAAGGGCAAATCATTGAGTATGTGAATTATATCTCAATAAGGCTGTGTGTGTGTATATAAAAGCTTGTTTGGATGAGGAGAATATGATTAGGTCAACCCAAAGCTAAATATTTAAAGGTTTATTTATTTATTAGAAAGGCAGAGTTCGAGAGAGGCAGAGGCAGAGCGAGAGAGGTCTTCGATCTGCTGGTTCACTTCCCAGATGGCTGCAATAGCTGGAGCTGTGCCAGTACAGAGCCAGGTTCTTCCTCCAGGTCTGCCACGTGGATACAGGGCCCTAAGGACTTGGGCCATCTTCTGTTGCTTTCTCCGGCCATAGCAGAGAGCTGGATTGGAAGTGGAGCAGCTGAAACTTGAACTGGCACCCATGTGGGATGCCAGCACTGCAGGTGGTGGCTTTAACCACTAAGCCACAACGCCAGCCCCCCAAAGCTAAACACTTACAGGAGTTTTGCAGACAGAGCTTGGAGTCAAATCCTGTCACCATGTCTAAGGCTAAGTTAGACCTTCTGTAAAGTGGGAAGGAGGGGAGACAATATCAGTAGGGATAGGACATTTGTGAAGGTTAAATGAGATTGTAAATGGTGTATATGTAGCTCCTAAAATAATGACAATAACCTAATAAGCAAAAGAAGGATTCTGAACTAAGATGGAGAAAAACCTCACTGTTTATAGAAATGAATTTGGGGGCTGGTGCTGTGGCACATTATGCTAAGGTTCCACTTGTGGTGCCAGCATCCCACATGGGCACTGATTCGAGTCCTGGCTGCTGCTCTTCGAATCCAAGTACCTGCTATGGTCTGGGACGGCAGTGTAAGATGGCCCAAGTGATTGGGCCCTTGAATACACGTGGGAGACTTGGAATAAGCTTCTGGCTCTGGATTGGCCCAGCTCTGGCCATTGCGACCCTTTGTAGAGTGAACCAGCATATGGAAGACCTTTCTGTCTCTCCATCTATGTTTCTGTAACTCCACCTCTCAAATAAAAATTGTTTAAAAAATGAGATTTGAGGAGATACTATTCTGATGATCTTTGGCTTTTTAAAAAATTCATTTATTTGAAAGGCACAGTTACAGAGAGGTAGAGACAGAGAGAGAGGTCTTCCATCCAGTGGTTCACTCCCCAGATGGCCGCCATGGCCTGAGCTGCGCTGATCTGAAGCCAGGAGCCTGGAGCTTCTTCCAGGTCTCCCACGCTGGTGCAGGGGCCCAAGGACCTGGGCCATCTTCCACTGCTTTCCCAGGCCGTAGCAGAGAGCTGGATGGGCAGTGGAGCAAGTCAGGACTTGAACCAGTGCCCATATGGGATGCTGGCACTGCAGGCAGTGGCTTTACCCGCTATGCCACAACGCAGGCCCCGATCTATGGCTTTTGACCTTGAGTATGTCAGAGGCAACAAAGCCATGAGAGCATCTACATATCCCTGCAGATTTTTCTGTATGTCTGCTGTCAAATCCATCCTAGACTCAACAGGAAAGAAACAATCCTCCAAATATTGTGTGGTCACTGATTCAGTGGCTGAGGTCAAACCAAATCCACTGTCACAAATCTGCCTTCCTACGCTTACTTTCCAGTGGACCCTGTCTTCCTAGCAAAGACTTATTCTCTTGTTTCACCCTCGTGAGAAGTGCAAAGAATTGAGGGTCCCTGGTCTCTATTTTCCAGCTCAGACACAGCCCTAGACCTAGAACTGTGTATTCCCTGGAGTTGAGGAAGTTGAGGCAAAAGTGAGATTAAGAAAGGCCAGCTGGTGTGGATTATTCCACCCTGAGACCATAATTGCAAGCCAGCATTTATTTGATATTTACTACAGGATCTTACTAATTGTAAAATTTACCACCAATACAATGATAACATTTGGAGAAGAATAGGAAGTAGAGGGAGAAATACTGTTGTAGATGACCTTATGTGGGTCATCAAAAAAATAGCTTTAACATTGCATTTAAAGCATGACTCTTGATTTATTTAAAAATTGTGATCAATTTGAGTCAAACCTCTTCATGGTTCCAATCCCAAGGTTTTTCCAAAGACTCTGGGCCATAGGCATTCTGGCGGAGTCATGCTGACGTGTAGCTCTCTATCATGACTCGGGATCTTTGACCTCTTTCATGTTCTTTGTGTAATAGAACTTTGAGTCAAACTGAATATTGGCTTCTCATCTACAGTCCCTACTCAGTTCAGCTTGTAATCCTTTAATTGAATTAGATGCTGAAGAAGGTACAGGGCTTCTCTGAAGTCTTTGGACACTCTGTGATGAATAGGTGTTCAGCCCTTGACTGTTTCTTCATGGCCCATGAATCAATTAATACCCGTCTCTTCTGGCTTTGGAAATTGCATGATTGATTATGCCAAGATATTTGAAGTTCGCACATGCTCAATAATGACAGGGTAAAACTTAATCCTCCTCTTAGTAAGTCTCTCTGTGTTCTCATGTGGTCTTTTAGCTGCTACTTTGGGTATAACATTGTTTCATATAGGAGAGACTTTTCCTTTGGGCATCCAATGAGAAATCTTGCCTTGAATGTAGAAGCTGAAGAGGTCAAATAATCCCTGTTTCCTTCACCTGATTTGGGGTTATATGGTGCAGGCTGGGTTGTTGAGAAGTTCCTGCCCAGGACTTTGAATCTTGGGGGTCAGGTAATGACAACATCTAGCATCCAGTGGTAGTGGTGGGACTTTGAGAGTCCTGCAGGCATCATGATGAACATCCAGTGCATCATCACCCCCGCAATAGAATGTTCCTGTGGCTGTGCCCTCAGCTGGGCTCTGAGTTGCTAAACCTTTCTGGATTTTGCTTATTTTCCAGGACTGGTTTTCTACTGTAACCTTAATGCCTGTGAGCTCCTCATAATCTTTGCTGCTCAAGTAGACAAGAGTTGGTTTCTATTTGTTTTACGGGCAACTGGGATTTGTTTTAATCGGGAATGATAACTTACACACACACGGGAATGACTGTTGTGTAGAAACAGGAAGCGTGGCCTGCTGTATAAGGCCATGTGGAGAAGCACTAGGGTTGGGTAGACAGCAGAGAGAAGGAAAAAGGTGGGCAAGAGCCTTTATTATGGATTCTGCTGGAAGGAATAGGTGAGGCAGGAGGATTAGCTAGTTTGAATAGTGGCTTTGGGTTATAAACACTTTGCATTCGTCTCATACTGACCCTGGGGAGATTGGGGTAGTGGATAGTGGCCCAGTATTTGAGAGCCCCATTCAGAAGGCAACTGGGGATGTGGGATCTGAATTGGTTGGTTTACATGTGAAAGGCTTGATCTCAGGTGAGTCCCTTCCTGTCTCTAAGAAATGGCTTCCTCTGAGAGGGACAGTTGGCAAGGCTACAACATGTCAAAATACCAAATACAGAAACTAGAAAGCATAGTGATAACACTGCTGTTTGTATCTGAGAACCCTGGTGTTGAAAACAGTTCTGATTTTAGACTATCAAAAAATGAAGAAAACATGCATCTTATACCCAAGGATAGAGAATTCCAGTCACCGTGCTGAGCACTCTGCTTATGTTTTCTGAGTCTGTGCAGATTCTCGAAGAAGTAGTCGTTATTGTAATTTCTCCAGGTTTAATTTGTCTCAGGTTAATGAGCCACTGGTACAAATAAGAGATAAAGGAGTAGACAGGACTAGCACCAAGCTTCTAACTGCCGTCTCACAGCCTCTACAGGGTGCTCTTTTGTGAGGATGCAGCCTTTGACTGCTCCATGGGACAGAGATGGGACTAAGTGGCTGGTCCATGTGCCAACACAGAGAAGTTGAGGGAATTGACTCAACTGTCAACTCCGTGGGTCCAGCTTTATAGGGTGTTAGTACCTTGTTTTATTTTCCATGAAATCTCTAATAAATGAAAAATAAAGACAATACTGAAAACCCAGGTTCTGTCATCATCATCATGGGGTCAAGTCTTGTTTCTCTTTATTCTCACTTGCTGGGAGGCCAGTCATCTCCATTTGTCCAGGACTTTGAGACTTAGCATTGATATCCAATGTCTTGGGGACCCCTTAGTCCCAGGAAGACTATGATGGGTAGCCACACCTGGCTGCCCTCCTCTTAGATTATCTTGAAGTGTCATTTCATCTGGAAGTATTACAAAAAAAATACTAAAATATTTTTAAAAAATGGTTACCAATATCATACCTAGAAACAAATCCTTGACCTCATAAAATACCCAGTGAGTGTCCAAATTTCAGCTGTAGTGTATATGTATTTCTATGTATGGAAAATCATTACATTTATTGAATTAGTCTACAGAAAGTCCACATTCTGTGTTAGGTTGATAAATCTCTGGATTTATCAAGAATACCTCTTCTCACTGTTTTCTCCATTTAGCTGTTTAAAAACCTGGCAGAATTTCCATGTTCTAATTTTTGCCAATTCACACTTGCAGTATCAGGTAGCATTTTCCTCTATTCTCTGTAAATCGGCATTAAATTTGGGTTCACCTTAAGACTGGAAGGTAAAGGAATTACAGTGTTGTGTACATTCCCCAATGCATCATGTCAATAAGCATTTAAAGTCTCATGAACTCTTTAAGAGTTACCACTGGGTGCAGGTGGAATCAGTGTCAGTGACTCCTGAAGTTCTCTAGGGGCAGGCATTGTGCACCTGGGGCTAAGCTGCCTCGTGGGATGCCTCATCTCCTATTGGAGTGCCAGTTTGAGTCCCCTCTTCGATCCTGCTTCCTGCTAATGCCTCCTGGGAGGCAGCAGATGATGACTCAGGTACTTAAGTTCCTGACACCTTATGAGGAGACCGGGATGGAGGTCTGAGCTTCTGTATTCAGCTCGGTCCAGCCTTGGCTATTAAAGACATTTGGGGAGTGAACCGATAGATGGAAGATTCTCAATCGCTTGCTCTGCCTTCCACGTACATGAAAATAAACACTTTCAAAGTAAAGTTCTTCAGCTTTTCATTTAATTATTTTAGCCGTTATTGATGATCATTGCCTGGAAACTATTTTTTTAGGGATACAAAGTGATAAAATTATTTTTTCTTAAAGATTTAATTATTTTACTTGAAAGTCAAAGTTACATAGAGGAGGAGAGGCAGGGAGAGAGAGACAGTCTTCCATTCTCTGGTTCACTCCCCAGTTCGCTGCAGTGACCAGAACTGTACTGATCCAAAGCCAGGAAACAGGAGCTTCCTCTGGGTCTCCCATGCAGGTGCATCGCCCCAAGGACTTGAGCCATCTTCTACTGCTTTCCCAGGCCATAGCAGAGAGCTGGATGGGAAGTGGAGCAGCTGGGTCTCAAACCGGCACCCATATGTGATGCTAGCATTTCAGGCCAGGTTGTTAACCCGCTGCACCACAGTGCTGCCACCCCCATAAAATTCTTAATCTATCATTAAAATTCTTTTTTTTTTTTTTGACAGGCAGAGTGGACAGTGAGAGAGAGAGACAGAGAGAAAGGTCTTCCTTTGCCATTGGTTCACCCTCCAATGGCCGCCACGGCCAGCGTGCTGTGGCCAGCGCACCACGCTGATCCGATGGCAGGAGCCAGGTACTTCTCCTGGTCTCCCATGGGGTGCAGGGCCCAAGCACCTGGGCCATCCTCCACTGCACTCCCTGGCCACAGCAGAGAGCTGTCCTGGAAGAGGGGCAACCAGGACAGACTCCGGTGTTCCGACCGGGACTAGAACCCAGTGTGCCGGCGCCTCAAGGTGGAGGATTAGCCTAGTGAGCCGTGGCGCCGGCCTAAAATTCTTAATCTATCTTTTTTTCACTGGTAGCTGAGATTTTTAAAATGTTTTTTCTACCATCAACTTTGATCACCCCAAATTAGAGATTATACATGAAAAACTGGACTTATTTTTAGAATTTTCCCTTTATTTTCAGGAAAATTGGTCCCCTTATACTTCGAGAAATGATGAGAGTTTTTTGTGTTAAAATGATCATCACATAACTCTTTACTTACATAGCTTGTACATATGTGTGTGTAGGTGGTGAGAAGGTGTGTGTTTATTTCCAATTAATATTTGTAGTTTCCTTAGAGGTATAGTATATCATGTTTTCTGTCATTGTGTTCTCTTTTTAAGATCATTATAGTTCTTTGTATTTTTGTATCTGGTGATTTTGTATTAAAATATGGCCCTTTTTCATAATAGAAGAAAATAAAATCATCTTGAACTCACTGATACTTAGTTTGAGAAACAAAATTAAACAAATATACTACTAATACACCACCTTTGGAGTGTAGGAGCATTTTCTTCAGACCCCTCTTGAATCTCTGGCTGAATCCCTCTGGTCTTTCTGAACAGTCAGATGTTCTGGGCTTAACTTTTGTGTTTCCTGCTGCAGACCAAGTGTTGACTGCTTGTTTAAAGATCTTTAGCTCCTTTTAGTTGGAAATGCTATTTAGAAACCACAGTCTAGGCTATGCTATTGCTTCTAGTACTTATAAGTAGTCAAAGCTAGGAAACGCATGTTTTTAAAACAGAAACGCATCACAGATTCTTGTTATCTGCAACACTTATTTAAGATCAGAAGTGTTCTGAGTCTATATTTGGTTATTGCTTTCTTGTGACAAAACCCTCACCCAAGTGACAGCATAATTATTTACTTTATCCTACTGCATTCTTGCAGCAATTCCAGAAAAATTATATCAGTATTACAACAGACAATTTGATAATTGAAAACAACATCAATTGCTTTACATTTTAAATCTAAGATAGATCCCAGTAGGGATATACAGACAATTTACTGTATTTTAAAGTTGTTTAATGTAATTCCTCATTGTTAAGCCATCAACTTTATAACACAGTTTAGTTCATTTATTTTATTTTGCTTTATATTTGAAAGTATTGCTTTAAAAAAAACTGGTGTAATTCCATTTTATACTTTTGCAGTATATTTAGTTCAAAGGTAACATCTCTGGAACAGATTGCCCTTGGAGCAGTCTGGTTTCCATCTCTCTTGCTAGGTAACTAATTCCAGGAAAACCAGGATGCATGGCCACCCCGTGGTCTCCTTCTCCTTGGATTATCCTGAAGTAACTCAAAGATGATGTACCAATTACTTCTTTAGTTTTTTTTTTCTTCTGCTGTGTGTGTATGTGTATGTGTGTGTGTATTTCATGGTTTCACATGCACTTCTGCAAATCGGTGTGAAAGTTTGATCAATATTGACTTTGGGGTTAAAAATAAATTTTAGCTACTAGGTAAGTTTTTCAGTTACAGAATCCAGAAATAGTGATGCAACATCTATGTTCCTCATTCCTTCTTTAGAGTTGCATAGTACTTTATTATGTGGGTATCCCACAGTTTATTCAACAGATCTTCCCTAAGTGGATGTTTGAGTATTTTGTGGCTTTTTGTCCTTAGAAATGGTACTACAGTGAATATGCTTGTGTCTTCTTCCATTCATAGTTCTCACAACTTCTCCTGGGAATAGAGACCTTGAAATGGGACTGCTGAATCAAACCATAGATGGTGCATACTTTCCTGGTAAATGTTGCCAGTTTCCTCTCCATAAACATTGTATCATTTTGCATTCTTCCCCATTGGCTTGAAAGTTTGTTTTCCTGCTGCCTCACCTCCAGGAATCCATTCTCCATCTTTTGGATATTTGCCGGTTGAGTAGGCAATCAATGGTTAAGTCTGTGTCATCTTAATTCTTATTCTCAGTGACATTAACATCTCTGCATATTGCTAGAGAGCACTGCTAGTTCTTTTAGTGTAAATTTTGGTTCATTTACATATTTCAAGAAGTGAAAACTATTGTCAGGATGGGCTTTTCTAGTAAATAGGCAGAGAAATGAAGAACCTAAAAATGGGCATGATCCCTGTGGCCCAGTGGGGGGTGGTCTTTAAGTAGAGAGCACAGCCGTATCTGTGAAATGAAGCTTCCGATCATAGGGGTGGGAAGGGCTTAAAGAAGGCATTGGGTGCCAGCCAACGGTCTGGAGCGCAACCACCCAAGTGGCAAATATCCAAAAGATGGAGAATGGATTCCTGATGGCCAGGCTGTGGGAAAACAGACTCTTTCATGCCAACCAGAAAGATATTTGAAAAGTGGGGGTGGCAAGAGAGTGCCACCACAAGGACCATGCTCATGACACTGCACAACAGGAACTTTAAATTGCTGTCTTATAAGGGCACATTTGAAAATTGTGTTTAATATCCATATTGGATCTAAGATCTTTGCTTCAAGGTCCTGGCATGGCCCTGATTGTAAGTAGACCATGGTGGAGCTCTGGATCAATCAGTCCTCTCTCGTTCCCATCCATGGTTTTGGTTGGTGGTGCTGTCCCTCTCTCCACTTCACTCATTGTAAGAGAAGAGGTGAAAGCCAGACCTAAGTTAATTCATGCTTAGATCTGTGCATTGGTTTTGGTGGTCAGTTTGGAGATGGATATGGGACCTGAACAGAGTCAAAGAGGAACAATGGGTGTTTGTTGGGAAAGATTCTGACTTTTCCGAACATATTTGATACCAAGAGGACTTAGGTTCTGAGGATGCCACAGTTGTCTTTCTACCATGATCAGAAAAAAACTGTTAGAGGAGTAGAAGGAGGACGGGGGACAGGAGTGAAGGGAAGGAGGAGAAAACCTCCTGCCAACATGAGGTGAGTCAAAAAGAAATATCTGTGTCTATGTTTTGCCGTAAATAAAATGTTTTGTCAAACTTTGTTTTAAAACTATGTCAAACAAATTGATAGGAATTATGTACTAGTATAGTTTTAATGATCTTGTGACATAAAATTTGAATGAGGTTGAGCTTTATTTTCTGATTTTTTGTTTTTAAAAAAAGATTTGAGAGGCAGAGTTGAGAGTGAGAGAGAGTGCAAGAGCGAGAGCGAGTGAGCTTCTGTCCACTGGTTCACTCCTCAAATGGCCTCGATGGCTAGAGCTGGGCCAAACCAGAGCCAGGAGTCAGGAGCTTCTTCTGGGTCTCCCTCATGGGTGCAGGGGCCCAAGCACTTGGGCCATCTTCCACTGCTTTCCCAGGCCATGGCAGAGAGCTGGATTGGAAGATGAGTAGCCAGGACACAAACCAGTGCCTATGTGGGATGCCGGCCTCATAGGCAGTGGCTTACCTTATTATGCCACAGCGCCAGTCCCAAAAATCTTTTTATTGATGATTGTTTATAGCCTGTACCTCTTTTACTGTGAGCCTATAGTCTTTTTATTTGTTAGACTCCTTATTTGGTGGCATCATTAAGCTTTTGGCTATAATGTAAATTAAAAATATTTTATCTTGGAAAAAATATATTGTTAAAAACAGAGAAGAGTTGGATCTTGCCCTTAATCAAGCTATACCTGCAGCTGGACTGGCCGCTGGGTTTTTCACTTTTGCAGGTAGATAAAGTCCCCTTGTGCTTTGATCAGGGGTTGGTGTGGACTAAATGAATATTAACTCACAGTGTTTGTTTATTTTCCAGACACAGAGTGCATCCTCTCTGCCAGGCCACTGCATATCTTGCTAGAAATTCAGAGCATCTTCCAGGCTCCAGGGAAATAGCCCCTTAGTCTCTAGACAGTGTCAGGCTGGGAAGAAGGCACAGGATGACTCTTGTGTACTACATTTTTATCCAATCAATTCTACTTGGACAGGCAGCAGGTGTAGTGTTTCATTACAGACACTCTCTAGACTCAGATCCTGCCCCGTCCACCAATCTGGCTCCTGCCTGGCGGCATTGCATGGCCTGTTGAGAGACTATTATTATGATAGAATTTGTATAGATTATTTCCAAGCCAACCAACAAAAGAATTTCCTTGTTATTTATTCACAGGGTCTAGTGTGCAATATAAATTTAGCCAATTTGAAGAGCCTGGCTCCCTGATCTTGTTAGAGAAAGCCAAAGGCTATTGTCTGCTGCTCAAACCAAGACAGAGCTCCTGCTGGAAATCTATTGCTAATTGCAGGAGGGTAGTTTTCAACTGCGGGCAGACTTCTGATTCCTGAGCTTGTAGAGCACAAGGTGGTGATGTGCTCCGATTCCCCAGAGAGCTTATAACTCCCCGGATACGTGAGAACTGGCTGTTTACCTGACCAGCCTCCTGCAGAGGACACCCAGTAATCTTTGCCTCATGCGTATGTCAGAGGCGAAATCAGGGACTGGCCTGCTGCAGAAGGTCCCAGGAGATGTCCTGGAATTGGCATAAAAACATACATGAGACCAGAGGCCCGTTTAGCCTGGGATTCTGGTGTAAGTTACAACCTCAAAAGATGCCCAAGGGAATCACAGGACTGTGTGGTGGTGCGCATGACAGTTTCAGAATGGCAGAATTTTTTTTTATGAAGTTTTATTTACTATCTATAGAGTGGCACTCACCCAGATCTTCCATTTGCTAGTTCTTCTCCATGTGCCAGAAACAGCTGGCACTTGGTCAGATGACAGCTCGGAACCTAAAACTCCATCTAGGTCTTGTACATGGATGTTGGGAATCCAAGAACTGGAGCCGTCACTGCTGCTCCCCAGAATGCGCATTAACAGGAAGCTGCATTGGAAGTGAAACCAGGACTCAAGCCCAGGCACACTGATACGGGATATGGGTGTCCCAAGTAGGGACTTCACTACTGTGGCAAAATGCGCCCCCTTTTAAGTTTCAAAGATTTATGTGAAAGAGAGAACATGAGTGAGAGTGTTTTTTTTGTTTTGTTTTGTTTTTTTTACTTTATTTATTTGACAGAGAGAGAGAGAGAAAGGTCTTCCTTCCATTGGTTCACCCCCCAAATGGCCGCTACGGCTGGTGCTGTGCTGATCCAAAGCTAGGAGTCAGGTGCTTCCTCTTGGTCTCCCATGTGGGTACAGGGGCCCAAGGACTTGTGCCATCCTGCACTGCCTTCCCGGGCCACAGCAGAGAGCTGGACTGGAAGAGGAGCAAATGGGACTAGAACCCGGTGCCCATATGGGATGTCGGTGCCGCAGGCGGAGGATTAACCGAGTGAGCCGGCCCCATGAGTGAGAGTGTTTTAAATCATACTAGAAATCCCAAAGCTATGAATCCATTTTTAAGTTACATCGTGGCTTAGTATAATACTTTGATATTCTTAGCAAATGCTTATTTAAAAATATAATGAATATTACAAGGCATAGAGCAGAAATGATCATAACACCAAGAGAAAGATGTTACTTATGTTGATACGTTCTTCAAGAGTACTTAGCATGTAGTAAGTACAGTATTGGTGTTATCATTGTTTTTATTTATAAAATCCAGTGGAGCACATAAAAAATTCAGAGGAAACTGTTTCATATATGGTTTTAATCTTCTGAGTACTGAATTCACTTTTTTTATTTTTTATTTTTTTTTGACAGGCAGAGTTAGAGAGAGAGAGAGAGAAAGGTCTTCCTTCCATTGGTTCACCCCCAAATGGCCGCCACGGCCAGCATGCTGCACCAATCGGAAGCCAGGAACCAAGTGCTTCCTCCTGGTCTCCCATGTGGGTGCAGGGCCCAAGGACTTGGGCCATCCTCCACTGCCTTCCCAGGCCACAGCAGAGAGCTAGACTGGAAGAGGAGCAACCGGGACAGAATCTGGCACCCCAACTGGGACTAGAACCCGCGGTACTGGCGCTGCAGGCAGAGGATTAGCTTATTGAGCCACGGTGCCGGCCCCTGAATTCACTTTTTTACCATTGAAAAGAAATGTCCATTGTGCTACATTCAGTGACAATGTAGTAATTTTATTATGTGAATACACAATAATTCATTTATCTAAATCCTCTGATTGGCTATGTATGTTACTTCTCTGCTAATACAGATATTATAAGAGTATGATACTAAATATTCATAGTATAAATAAATCATTGCCTAAGTCTATTAACATACTCAGGAATAAGTTCCTTGAAGTGACATCTCTGGTTCTTGCCTTCAAGAACTTTTTGTGATTTTATACTTTCACAAGCAGTAAAGCAAGCAGTAAGTCCTGTTTGTATACACTGTTATCAAAACTGTATTTTAATTTACCACGTGGTGGTTCTCCTTGTGTGTCTTGTTCTCAGATGCCCTGATTACTAGGTTCTAAATGACTCATGCCATCTCTATCCATGGTGAAAAAAATTATATAGATGTAGTTGCTCTAATAGAAAGAAAACAGGCTGGGGCCAGCACTGTAGCAGTAGGCTAAGCCTCCGCCAGCAGTGCCGACATCCACCGTGGGCACTGGTTCATGTCCTGGCTACCCCTCTTCCAATCCAGCTCTCTGGTATGGCCTGGTAAAGCAGTGGAAGATGATCCAAGTGCTTGGGCCTCTGCACCTGCTTGGGAGACCTGGAAGAAGCTCCTGGCTCTTGGTTTTGGATCAGCCCAGCTATAATCATTATGGCCATTTGGGGAGTGAATCAGTGGATGGAAGACCTTTCTTTCTCTCCCTTTGTCTATCTGTAACTCTACCTCTCAAATAAATAAAAATCTTAAAAAAAAAATAGAAAACGGGCTTTGAAATCACATGGACTAAGATCATATGTTCTATGATAAGCTTAGTTTTGGTTGTTGCTTGCTTCATAACAACATTCCAACATTTGGTAGCTTAAAACAAACAGCTCTTGTGTTCTGTCTTCCGGTTCTGTGTGTTGACCAGCTCAGGTGGTTTTTTATCTCTGTGTAGCGCTGACTGAGGTGAGAACAATCCATAAGCTTGACTGGGTGATCACAATCAAGACGATGTACTCATACAGTTGGCAGTCGGTGCTGTTGTTAACCTGCAACTCAGCTGGGGCTGTTGACCAGACTCCACATGATCTCCCGTGTAATTTGGACTTCTCCCAGTGTGGTGTCTGAGTGCCACGAAGCAGGAAATAGAAACTGCCAGGTATTTTAAGTAATGGACTTGGAGGGTCCAGAGGAGGGAAGAGAGATAAAGAGAGGGGAGAAAAAGAGAGGAGAGAGATTGATTTTTGC
This sequence comes from Oryctolagus cuniculus, assembly GCF_051225735.1. Classification (NCBI taxonomy): domain Eukaryota; kingdom Metazoa; phylum Chordata; class Mammalia; order Lagomorpha; family Leporidae; genus Oryctolagus; species Oryctolagus cuniculus. The sequence continues at coordinate 57,319,670 of NC_142885.1, forward strand.
ACCCACCACTTCACTCACCAAATGTCCACAACAGCCAGGCTGAAGACAGGGCCCAGAAATGTGTGTAGTTCTTCCACGAGGTAGCAGAGGCTCAGTCCTTGACTGCCAGGATGTGTTAGCGGGATGCTGCATCAGGAGCTAGCAGTCAGGCCTCATACTAAGCACTCAGTATAGAATGTGGACATCTCTAGCAGGAGCGTGATCAATTGTGTGACAATACTCACCCTCCAGAATGTCACTTCTGCATTCTGTTGGTCAAAATTAGTCATGTGGGATAAAGTGACAGATTAGGAGAAATACTTTCTATCTCTTCAGGTCATAGGGACATCTGTTATACAAGGTAGGGGAGTATTGGGGACCATCTTTGGAAACTAGTTAAGAAAGGCAGCATGAAGCCCTGGAAGGGACGGATACTTGTGAGCTGTGCTTCTTAACTTCACTGAGTCTTAGGTTTCAAATCCAAGAAGATAATAGCAGTTTGTAATTAGAATCATGAAAGAATATATGTAGCTGTCTAAAAATCTGTGACTAGAAAACACAGGAGTGATAGTATCAGTTACTAGAATTCATGGCACTGAGATTTTCTAGTTATATGGTCCAGGGAAGCCATTTAGCCTCTGTTGAGCCATCTGTAAAATGAGAGGAAAGAACATCTCACAAACTTACTGAGAAGCCTAAATGACATATGCAAATATTCTTTTTATCCTTTAGGCCTTGTTATAACTATCTTAATTCTTTCTTGGGATAAGGAAAACAAAAATAGATCTAGGATTCTAGGATGTTCTTTTTTTTTTTTCTTAAAAAAAGAGATTTATTTATTTGAGAGAGTTATACAGAGAAGGAGAGGCAGAGAAAGAGGTCTTCCATCTGCTGGTTCATTGGCCTCTATGGCCAGAGCTGCGCTGATCTGAAGCCAGGAGCCAGGAGCTTCCTCCGGATCTTTCAATGTGGGTACAGCGGCCCAAGCATTTGGGCCATCTTCCTCTGCTTTCCCAGGCCATAGCAGAGAGCTGGATCTGAAGTGGAGCAGCTGAGACTTGAACCAGCATCCATATGGGATGCTGGCACTTTACCCACTATGCCACAGCGCCGGCCCCATAGGATGTTCTGTTACATTTTATTTTATGTATTCTTGGCTGATAATAGTCATCTTCCTCCTTTGATTAAAAACTTTTATAATCTTTTCTGTAAATATACATAAAAGGACCAAACCATGTGAGTTTTGGGGTCACTGTAGAATTCAGCTTACAGACATCAGGGTATAACTGGGTGAGGGAAATTAAAGTTCTGCTAGGTGATGCCAGAGTTCAGTCTGGAGAAGGAACTGTTGCTTTCTGATCATCAGTAAAAGTCTGTGATAGGCAACTTCCAAAGGGTTTTTTTCTGTGTGGATTGGGGAAAAGTATTGTGACTGATAGTGTTAGAAAGTCTTCTGGCTCAAGTTTGCAGTGATGATGGGGTAGCTATATACAAACAGTCTGATAAAAGTGCCTTAGAAAAGTATATGAGGGGGTCTCCCAAAAGTTCATGAAAATATTATTTAAAAAATGCATACACTTCAAAAATTTCTTTTTGCCCCCAAATAAGCTTTTCCTTTAATTCCATTTCCATGAGATTTTTGAAGTTCCATGCTTTGAGAATGGTGGGAGTTCTAGGAAGGATGTGATGAGAGGTTGGAGTGCAAGGTAATTCTACCTAGTTCTTCAAAAGTGGCAGTGATCTGGATAACTTGCACTCAAGAAAGAAGTCGCCATGAATCAGCCACTTGAGTGGAGAGTTTATCTTCTGTGTTTTCCCAGCTGTCATCCATGTGCAGAGTCTTTCGCTGAAACCCCGGGTAAACATTGCTGATGGAATGCACCCAATTGTCTCCATTCCTCCCTAGAGACTTCAATTTAAATGGCCCTGAAGGGACAAATGGTATAAATTGTCAAAGAGTGAGAAACTAGACTGAGGGAGAACACCATAATGAAAATACTGTGTCACCCAAGTTGTGAGTGGTGCTAATGTAGATCAACAAATGGTTTCTGAAGTATCAGAGTGAAGTGACTCAAGTCTAAGGACCTACAGAGGGGAGATGTAAATAAAAATGAAGGTGGTTTGGGTTAAAGGAGGGTGGGAGAGTGGTGAGGGCCTGAGGGAGGTAGAATGCTATGGGTCTACAGTGCCACCTGTCTGTACTGGGGAAGATAGACTTCCGTCCTCCCTGCAGGACCCCCTGCTTGGGAGAAGGATGTAGAGCCCAGGGAATGTTACCACATTAAAACTTGTTTGGTGCTCTGTGTGAGATAGGGAAAATTCACACGAGAAAACATGTCAAAGGCCACAAAATGAACCAGTAACTTCTGGAAAAATTATGTACAAATATAAAACTTAGTAATGCCCAGGCTGATTATTGATGTAACCAAAAATTGAGCTATCACCAAGTAGGGATAAAAAGTTGAGAGACAGAGAGGCTAAATCTTCCAGCACAATTAACAAGAAGTAAAAATTCATAAATTAAAGTATGAGTAAGTTATTTAGAAATATGGAGGGGAAACTGTCAGAAGGCATGGGACAGAGCATGAACTGCTATAGTTTGTGTGTGTCCCCCCTGCAGAGTTCATATGTTGACACCCAATCCTCAGCGCAGTAGTATTCAGAGTCGGACTCGGAGGGGTGAGTAGGACATGGGCGTGGAGCCCTCAAGAATAGAGTTGGTGCCCTTATGGGAGAAACCTGGGGGAGCTGCTGTTCCCCTCCAGCTGCATGAGGACACAGCCAGAAGGCACCATCTTTGAAGCCAGAAAGAGGTCACCAGTCACCAAACCTGATATTATCAAGATCTTGGACTTCTCAGCTTCCAGAACTATAAGCGATAAGTTTGTTGTTTTCATATGTGACCCTACCTATAGTATTTTACTGTAGTAACCCAGCAGAGTAGGTTACCATGGCACAGTGTTCTGATGCAGAAGAGGGCAAAGGTGAGGCAACCAGATGAACTTACTATTATAGAACAACTATTAAAATATCTGAAATTGTGCTAAGGACTTCATATGCATCTTCTCATCTCGTTGAAAAGAAATCTAAGAAAAATACTGTCATTGTTTCCATTTTCTAGATGAGAAAATTGAGGATCAGAAATATTAATTTTTTTTTAATTTATTTGAAAGGCAGAGATCTTCGACCCGCTGGTTCACTCCCTGATTGGCCACAATGGCCAGAGCTTCACCAATCCTAAGCCAGGAGCCAAGAACCTCCTCTGGGTCTCCCACGTGGGTGCCAGGGCCCAAGGCTTTGGGCCATCCATCTTCTGCTTTCGTAGGCCATAGCAAGTAGTTGGATCGGAAGTGGAGCAGCTGTGATTCAATCTGGCGCCCATATGGGATGTCAGCAGTACCGGCAGCGGCTTTACTTGCTACACCACAGCACTGGCCTCCATTTAATTGATCTCTAGCCACTGATGTGGTAGATCAAGATTGATTTTCTAGCTGTCAGTTTTTGTCCAGCCCTGTCTTGGCCATTTAGGGCATTTGGGTATTGAACTTGTGATTGGGTGTGTTGTGTGTGTGTGTGTCTCTCTCTCTGTCTCTTTGTCTCTCTCTGTGTCTCTCTGTCGCTGTCTTGCTCTCCTTCAAGTAAATTTTTAAAAAAGGTCAGGGCCTGGAAGAAATCCAGATTACTTGATCTAGGCCTCCTACTTAACTGTTAAGCTATACAGCATGTTTCTTTTTTCCTCTGTTACTCAAGGTACTTCTAAAACTAAGGTGACCAATTAGAAGCAAACATGTAGGCTAAGTGCACTCTGCTTCCATTTTGATTATGCTGTCCCTTATGAATGGAGTGTCTGATTCCCTGGACCACTCAACTTTTTTTTTTTTTTTGACAGGCAGAGTGGACAGTGAGAGAGAGAGACAGAGAGAAAGGTCTTCCTTTGCTGTTGGTTCACCCTCCAATGGCTGCCACAGGCAGCACGCTGCAGCCGGCGCACCACGCTGATCTGATGGCAGGAGCCAGGTACTTCTCCTGGTCTCCCATGGGGTGCAGGGCCCAAGGACTTGGGCCATCCTCCACTGCACTCCCTGGCCACAGCAGAGAGCTGGCCTGGAAGAGGGGCAACCGGGACAGAATCCAGCCCCCCGACCGGGACTAGAACCCGGTGTGCCGGCGCTGCAAGGCAGAGGATTAGCCTAGTGAGCCACGGCGCCGGCTATGGACCACTCAACTTCTAACATCCTGCCTTACTCTCTTGTAAAATTATTTCTCATTCACCTTTGAGACTAGCTAGCTTTAGACACTGTCTTCTCTAGAAGTCTTCCTTACACCCATTCACCTGAGCTAGATAGAGATCCCTCCTCTTGTCCCTTACCATCATGTCTGTTACGAGTTATTTGAATGCCTTTTTCCCCACTCCATGAATTTTGCTAAAAAATCTAGAAAAAGTTGTAACTATCCTTAACCATCTGTGGTAAACTGGAGAATATCTCGTCTCCCCAGATATGTGGCTGAAACCTCACATGGCAAAAGGGACCTTGAAAATGTGATCTGGTTAAGGATTTGAGATGAGATTATTCTGGGTTATTCACATGGGCCAAGTATAATCACGAGTGTCATTATAAGAGGAAGACAGGAGCTCTGAGTTGATAAAAGGAGATGTGGTTGTGTGATGCGGGGCAGCCGCACCTGTCAAACAGAACCTGAAGGAGGGAGTGGGAATGAAGAGGGACAAGGGCGCAGAGAATGGAGCCAAGACAAAAGTCTGATCAAGGCTCGTTTATTCCAGCATCTCAGTGATATCTTGTACATAACCAGCTGCAGTTCAAGGCAACACAGAAGTTAACAACACAGGCAAGCAACTTATCAGGCTTTCTGCAGCACAATCATAACATAGTTAATTTTAGCGGAGTGTTTTTGTTTGATCATTCTCCTAGAGCATGGGAATAGGTGACTTTTTTTCCTCCCAGGAGTTCCACAAGCCAAGACTGACCTTGACTTGTCTATGACTTGTTTATGGGCTGCCTACAGTTGTGCAAGCAGAGATTGGAGTGATGCACTTAGACAGTGGAAGATTCCACAAGCCAAAGAATGCAGATGACCCCTAGAAACTGGAAAAGGCAGGGCCGTGGATTCTCCCCTAAAACCTGCAGAAGGAATGTAGCTTTGCTGACACCTTGGCTATAGGGCTTCTGACATACGTAGTAATTTGTTATGACAGCAGCAGTAAGAAACCATACACAGCTAGTGTAGTGTCAAGTACATAGTAGGAACTGAGTATTTCCTTGATGAGCAAATAAATGAGCCATTTGCATGGTGATGTTTTTATTTACATCTTACTTGCCTCCTTCAAGGTTTGTGAGTGAGCATCAAACCTGTTGGAAACATGTTGGAAACAGCATTGCTGTGAGAATCCATAGAAGATTTTATTGTCATAGACAGCAAACACTGATCTGTACAGATTAACTGTGTGTAAATCCAGTAGATTTGCCCTTTAGTTTGGGAAAATTAGCTCTCCCAAAGTCTGTCTTCCCATTTGGAACAAGGCACGTGTTAGTCTTCATCCTGACAGTGTGGTTCATAAAGATGATATTCAACCAGAGCACTCCTTAGGAGACCAGGTAATATAAATATGGGGTAGCACAATTATTGCATTAATAATAAATATTAAAGAAATAAATCTATGCCTTCAAGAACAAAGAGCAAGACACCCAGAGTCACTTGTCACTTAGGAAAGGCTGTGCTCTCTTCCTGAACTAAAACACTTAGTGCTTTTAATAGCTTCACTTTTTAATATTCTTTAACTTCAGAAATGGAACCCACAGCTTTAGGATTAAATATTAAAATATTAAATATTAAATTGGACAGCAGAAATCCATCACATACTTGAACTTGCCTGATTTACTTAGGGTCTCCTAGGTGCTCTAAGAAATTCAAGCACTGTTCATATTCACTGAGGTCATGTCTTTTTTTTTTTATACCAGACACACAGGCACCATATACATCTTTTTATTGATCGATCTGGAAGAGTTGAATGAAATAGAGCAAATATTTAAATTTGTACTTGAAACAGCCTATATAGAAAGATGAATCCAGGGCCGGCGCCGCGGCTCACTAGGCTAATCCTCCGCCTTGCGGTGCCAGCACACTGGGTTCTAGTCCCGGTTGGGGCGCCGGATTCTGTCCCGGTTGCCCCTCTTCCAGGCCAGCTCTCTGCTGTGGCCAGGGAGTGCAGTGGAGGATGGCCCAGGTGCTTGGGCCCTGCACCCCATGGGAGACCAGGAAAAGCACCTGGCTCCTGGCTCCTGCCACCGGATCAGCGCGGTGCGCCAGCCGAAGCGCGCCGGCCGCGGCGGCCATTGGAGGGTGAACCAATGGCAAAGGAAGACCTTTCTCTCTGTCTCTCTCTCTCACTGTCCACTCTGCCTGTCAAAAAATAAAAAAAATAAAAAATAAAAAAAAAAGATGAATCCAGAGGTTACCTTTAATAGACATGGCCAAATATTCCCAGTGAGGGAGTGCAGCATACTCCATCTCTGGTTCCATGTGTTGAAGCCACATGACAGCAGCTTGGTGAGGCTTGAGGTGCAACCCTAGGACTGATCGTTGTGTAACTGTTGACGGCAACAGCAGCCTAACAATTGCCCGAGTGTCATTGTCATCCAAGTTGTAATACTTAAGACCCTAAGAATCTGCTTATTTGATTAATAACACCTGGACTTTCTCTACCTGAGGAAAACAACTTTGAAGATGATTTCACCCTGTCTGCTCCCTAGAGTGTCAGACACTTGCTCAGAGACTCAGTCTTCTGAAACTCCTCCTTGGGAAATGAGCTAATGGCAGCTATCTATGATTGATGGTTGAGGTAAGCCACGTGGTCTAGTGAAAAGAAAGGTCAGCTTTGTGACCTTGAACAAGCTATTTCACCTCATCTACTAAGGAACTTGAGAGGGAAATGAGATCATGTTTACATTGGTAGTGAGGGGGTGTACGTTGTCACATTTCCTTTAGTGATCAGATGAATACAGCATGAAACCCTTGATCCTGGCCTGGCAGTATCTCCTTTAAGTGTGTGTTGGATGGAGTATGTGGTGAGTAGGGGAAGAAGGAGAACCTTTGTCTTTCCCTCATGTGATACTGAACCACACCTGCTCCAGGATATCCTAGATCTGGGGTCTAAATTACAGGTCTTTTCAGTGCATGAACACAGTCAGTAATCCAAAATAAAACTACTGCTTGGGTCCTCTGGAGTCTCCAAACTCAACCACATTCTGCAAAACTAGCTCCTGTAACCATTGAAGTTTTGGCATTGAACCAAGATAGTTGGTCTAGTTTTCTCTTTACTTAATGGTGAGACATGAGAGGCCTTTATTATCTTTTCATGGTTATTGATCATTCAGGGGAGTATTGGTTATCAGAGATAATCTGTATTATTGAAATTAAAAATAAGAGGTCAGTTCTCCCAATAAAAATTTGCCTGTATCCCATCCAAAAACCATTTAGTTCTGAATCTGAAAGAATCCTAGGAATGAAGTGGTGTTTGTGGGACCACACCCTGACCTGATAACATGTATAAAACTAGGTGCAATGGCCGGCGCCACAGCTCACTAGGCTAATCCTCCGCCTGCGGCACCGGCACCCTGGGTTCTAGTCCCGATTGGGGTGCCGGATTCTGTCCCGGTTACTCCTCTTTTTTTTTTTGGGGGGGGGGGTTAACAGGCAGAGTGGACAGTGAGAGAGAGAGTGAGAAAGGTCTTCCTTTGCCATTGGTTCACCCTCCAATGGCCGCCACAGCCAGCGCGCTGCGGCCGACGCACTGCACTGATCTGATGGCAGGAGCCAGGTACTTCTCCTGGTCTCCCATGGGGTGCAGGGCCCAAATACTTGGGCCATCCTCCACTGCACTCCCTGGAGTGCAGAGAGCTGGCCTGGAAGAGGGGCAACCGGGACAGACTCCAGCACCCCGACCAGGACTAGAACCCGGTGTGCCGGCCCCGCAAGGTGGAGGATTATTCTAGTGAGCCGTGGCACCGGCCCAGTTACTCCTCTTCCAGTCCAGCTTTCTGCTGTGGCCCAGGATGGCAGTGGAGGATGGCCCAAGTCCTTGGGCCCTGCACCCTCATGGGAGACCAGGAGGAAGCACCTGGCTCCTGACTTCAGATCAGCGCAGTGATCTGGCCGCAGCGACCACTTGGGGGGTGAACCAATGGAAAAAGGAAGACCTTTCTGTCTGTCTCTCTCACTGTCTAACTCTGCCTGTCAAAAACAACAACAACAACAAAAAATAGATGCAGTGGCATGTGCATGGCTTTGGTCTTCTCTTGGAATGAAATAGAAACACTTTTCTCACTCAAATTTCTCTATCCATCCAAGATGAGACCAATGCCACAGCCTCTGTGATACTTTTTCCTAGCAACTCCAGATCACAGTTATAGAATTTTCTTAAACATTCTTTATCTAGCTCATCCGTTTTTGAGTTCCCTGACCATGTCTTTATATCTCTCACATTGTTTCATAGTGCTATAGTCCTTCACGCCACCATAATGGTAGAACACTACAGTGCTTGGTAATTTTGTACCTGTCAGACTTTGGACTGTGCGCTTCACATATGTTACTCGTTCAGATAGTACCAAGCCAATACCCACACATTGGGTGCTCTCCTAGGTGCTGAATACTTAGCACTAATGCATGCCTGGTTTCTCCATTCGTGGAGCTTTTGGTGTTGATGGAAAACTATGGCCCGAGGCCTGCTTCTCTATGGCTCTGGAGCTCATGATGCTTTTTCCTTTATTTTTTAAATTTTGAAGGAATTTTTAAAAAAGAATATTCAGTGGAGACCTCCTATGGTGTACAAAGCCTAAAATATTTACTATCTAGTCCTTCACAGAAAAAGTCTGCTGACCTCTGATTTTACTTTATGCTCCCTACTATCTTTTTTTTTTTTTTTTGACAGGTAGAGTGGACAGTGAGAGAGAGAGAGACAGAGAGAAAGGTCTTCCTTTGCCGTTGGTTCACCCTCCAATGGCCGCCGCGGCCGGCGCACTGTGGCCGGTGCACCGCGCTGATCCGGTGGCAGGAGCCAGGAGCCAGGTGCTTTTCCTGGTCTCCCATGGGGTGCAGGGCCCAAGCACCTGGGCCATCCTCCACTGCACTCCCAGGCCACAGCAGAGAGCTGGCCTGGAAGAGGAGCAACCGGGACAGAATCCGGCGCCCCAACCGGGACTAGAACCCGGTGTGCCGGCACCGCTAGGCGGAGGATTAGCCTAGTGAGCCACGGTGCCGGCCCGCTCCCTACTATCTTACAAGTCACATTTTCTTTATATTCATTTAACTTAGGAAGAAATTGAAGTTAATAGAGGTGAATTATCCTGTCCAAGATGGTTCATCTGATGCTTGCTAAAGTTCAGGCTAGAATATGTTTGGATTGTCTGGGACCAACACTTTGATTGTTCTAGACTTGGAGGACCTAGTTCTGCCCTAAGTCAACTGTGGAAACCACTATCCTCCTGACACCATGTTCTGAAAAACCATTAATCTACTTTAGTATAGGCAGGAAGACAGTGCTTCTAAAAAGGTCAACTGTGGATGCAGTCGGGAAACAAGAGTTCCAGGAAAAGATAGTGTCAGTCTGAGAATTAGGAGCTTTTGTTCTAGTTTCTTTTTGGCCTCGTAGAAGATGGATTGGTTGATGTCTGAAGTACCTCTCATTCTGAAAATTCTTTTCAGGAATATATTCCCTTTCTTCCATTTGTATTGTACACATACATCTTTATAGTGACCATATCCTAATTGTTGACCAACTGAATCATGATTGAATATATAACTTACCTGTTTTACATTGGGAGTGTGTATAGTTTTCCCCATAATTCTGAAAAGTCTTGCCTATTCCATTTGAAGGGCTTTTGGTCTCATTTCACGTTGGTGTTGGAATCACTTTGTGATAAGGACAGAGTCCATGGAATCCAGTTCTAATCGATGCTCTTAGTGATGATCAATAAGCAAAGACCACCTTCAGAATCTCCCAGATGGACAGCAACTCAGCCAGCAGTGTTCGTTCTGAACCCCCCAACCAAATTAATGATGACTGGTGTAAAGCATGTTTTTGTGAATTTGCAGTGGGAGGGTTTGCTCAGAGACACCTGATGAGTATGGATGTGATCCACATAATTACACAGAGTTGCTTGCCCTTCTGCATCTTAACGCCTCTTCTGCAAACCTGACCCTCATTATCATGCCTATTCCCTTCTCTGGATCAGGCAGTTTGAGACGTGTTTCTAGAAGTGAAAGTTTTGGCATTTAATGGGAACAGCTGATTTGCACTCCAAATATTTCTGAGGACAGTGGTTCTCTCTCTGGGTTGTTTATTAAAATCATCTGAGGAGCTTTGAAAATTGCCATGGCCTGGGTCTTACCCCCAGAGATTCTAATTTAATAAAGCTGGAAAGGCAATTTAAATGTTCCACCGAGAGTTCTAATGGGAGTTTGGGTTTCAGAACTACGATTCTAGGGAAAAATATGTGTAGATCCAATAAGCAAGGTGTCTAATTCTGGATAAGCCAGTTTAATGGAGAATCAAATTTCTATTCACTTTCCTAACAATCACAAGTAATGTCTTAAGTATTTGATCTTTCACTGTGTAAAGGTTAAGGTTGTGTGCATTCTCCCCGAGAAAATAGAGTATAAAACATGCTTTACTGTTTTCTGTTAGCTTGTTTTGAAATACCCAGGCAAAACAAAGGGAAGGTGAATATAAATGAGCACTTTTCAGTATTATTTCTAATTATTTACACAGCTAACTCAATTCCATTCACATCCAAGGCTTTTAAAATTACGCTTTTGTATAAACAATTCATTATTAAAGATGAAGATTTTATTTATTAGCCCTATTGGCTTGAAATTTCATTCTCTGCTTTAATCAGATCCCATCAGCATCATTTCTGAGAACCACACAGCCGAGAGAATGAAATGATAATACCTTGGTTTTTACCATAAATAACAATGGCAGAATAATAATGGCAGAAAAGACAACTTGAGCAGGTTGTAGAACTTATTATCAGCTTTGAATAAATAGATACTGAAGGCTGAGACAGCAAGATTATGATGCTGTGGGCAAGTAGGATTTTAATTTTGGGGGGTGGGTACCAAAACGACCTGTGACGCCATTGTGGAATTATCTCCAATCAGGATCAGCATAGCCTCTTGTGATGCAGGCATCGCACGCTAAAGTGCTGCTTTGAGTCCTGGATACTCTGTTTTCTAACCAGCTTCCTGCAGATGCACCTGGGAAGGCTGTGAATGATGGCCCAAGTGCTGGGGCCCCTAGGTGGAGTTCCAGGCTCCCGGCTTCAGCCTGGACCAGTCTTGGCTGTTGCAACCATTTAGGGACTGAACCAGTGAATGGATAAGTTTTTTCTCTGCTGTCTCTTCTCTCTGCATTGCTCTGCCTTTCAAATAAGTAAACTCTTTTTAAAAAAAATCTCCAACTATATTTTGCTTGTAATCAGAAGAAAACAAATAATAAGCATATCTAACTGTGAGACCCTGTTAAACTGAAAAGGTGGGTCAAGGGCTTATTCAGTAATGAAAAATATCTCTAGGACCTACCTTTAGTGTCATGCATACAGGCCTATACACATGTTTATGAACAAATGCCCCAGCAGAAGGTAATCTGATTGTGTAGAAGCAGTGATATAATTAAGGGATGGGCTTATTTTTACAAAAGAGCCCCCAAAGTGGCTTGCAATTGGTGAAAGTCATAAATGCTTGGATGTAAGTTGACTGTGGAATCCTGGTCTCTTGTGGTAAGTAGGTTTAGTACAAATCGATCTGTACATGATTTTATTTTGCAGATGACATTGTTCCCAATTTGATTCAGCAAACATTTATTAGGCATTTACTATGTTCCCTGTGCCGAGTTTGGTAGTAAGGATACAGGGACAAAATCACAGACTTTAACTCCAGTTTGCTCAAAGCCTGAAAAGGACAAAAATCTGTGAATAATGGATTCCAGCTCAATGTGTTAAAAGGAACCTGGGTACAAGTCTCACGGGGGAGCTCTCAAGGAAGGTGGTTGTCTCTTTTAGTGACAAGCTGTAGTTGGTCAGGGATAGTTCCACTGTTTCACTATGGGCCACCCAGGGAGGACAGATGACAAGTGACACTGTTATATCCCTCTGAGACAGATCAAAGAGACATCATCGGATTGGCATCATCAGAAATGCTCACATAATGTCTCTGACTACATCATCTCCTGTCTTCAGTCTAGCTTCTCTGCTTCCTCATTTCCTATACAACCTTCCATGCTGGCCCCTAATTTTCTCTGCATCTCTATTCCAGGTATCCAGGAGAGAGGGAAGGTGGTTACTTTAACTAGGGACATACGCCCACTCTGAACCAGTTATGAGGTCAAGGAATAGGACTGTAGGACAGATACTGTATCCTTTTGTCAAGGTCAATTTTTTAAAAGCCATTGTAAGGAAAGATGCATCCCAGGAGCAGTCACTAACTGGGGGTACCAGTGGCAGAGCTTTAGGGCACCAGACCAGTTCCTAAACCATAAAGCATTGGGGGCAAGAAGTAGTTTATCTCATCCTACATTACATATACATGTGCACATTTAGAAGTTATTAACTGTTTAACAGTCTGTGGGACCACATATAGCAGAAATTCCTTTTCTCCAATTTATTGATGATAGTGTTCAGAAATGGCTCCCTCTGCAACAGAAAAATGGGGCTTATCTTGATCAGTCTAAGATTAAAATCTGTTTTTCATCACACAGGATATCAGGTTGTACTGAGCTGTAATAGATTGAATTAGTTGTTACCTGAGCATGTATTATGCTCAAAATGTGGAAGACTACAGGAGGAGCAACACAGACACTGTTGTATCCTCTGATGTCTCCATTAGCACAGAGCATAGGACTTGTTGATGAGTCTGGCTTTGACAAATGCTTTGAGCTATAGTAGCTACCCCATGCAGTAGGAAACAGGAGACAATGAAATAAGAGGCTCTTTAAGGAAGTTAGTGGAAAACACTCTCCCCACACAGTAAAGGCGAGTAGACTTTGGTTAAAAGGAAGCTTAGAGATTTTAGGCTGCTAACTTTGGAGTGCGTTGTAAAATCTTCCTTAAGAATGTGAATCTTCTAGAAAGATCACATTATTCTGCAGTGTACTTCTGAGAATAAATTCCTTCTGGGATCACTTAAGCAAACATGATAGGGCATCTCATGTCTAAACTACAAAGTGTGGGAGTGTGCATTGACTGATTTTATAGTTGCTTACAATGCACAGGAGAATGTCATCAGCCTGGGTAGTGACCTTGGATTTTCTAGCTATCTATCAGGTGTCAATATTACCAGTTAACCAGAATATTGGAGCAATATACCACATGGGGGAGAGACCATCACAGAATCATCAGTACACAAAAACATTGACTGAATACCTATTTTGAACCATATGCTGTTTTAGTGTTGATGATGCATTATGGAATGGTACAGAGGCCCTAACCCCCAGGGACTCACAGCCTATTGCTGAAAACAGACACAAAAACATGTTAAAAGCTCTAAGATGCTAAATGGATCAATATAATACCATAATTGAACTTTGGTTAAAAAAAAAGGTCTTCAAAAAAACATTGACATCTTCCAAGGCCAGTAAGAAATTCTGAGCCAAGAGCCCTGAACTCAGAAAGCCACCTGATGTGTGTTGATAGTTGGACGTTTCTGACAGCTTCATCATTAGCTATATTGATAACACTTGGGAAAGGTCAAGTTTTGCAAAGTCTTTCAGCCCACCAAGAATAGCAAGGAATTGATCAGTTCTCAGGAGAACAAGTCAGGACCCTGATGGAAGCGCTCCTTTAAATGTCCTGGGAAGTCCACAAGCAACTTCCTGTACTTAGAGTGTTGGGCTCTTTGAATACCTTGGACCTCCAACTTTTTAACGAGTGGTCTTTTGTCCTTTCAGCTCGAGCTCATATGCTATCATTAAGGGAGTCTTCTTTGACTACTTAAGGCAGCCTGCTTCCCTCATCATTACATTAACACCACATCAACCATTTGCTTCTCTGTACTTAGCATGATATCAAGTCATCTTGAATATTTTTAGCCTGCCTGTCTACCTTCTGCCCCTGCTCCTTGTTTGTCCTCTTCCGGAATACAGGTTTCACAAAAGCAAGCACTATGACCCTGTCTTGTACACAGGATAGGGGCTCGCTTAAACCAGGTTCATAAACATTTTTTTATGAATTGCAAAAAAGCGCCCTTTCCAGGGAGGTGGGTTAGAGAAACACACACCTCCTGGGCAAACACAGATGCATAGGCTCATGACTTAGTAAGTGGATTTCGATTTCTCTGTCTCCTTTCTGCTTGCAAAATGAGAAGTTTGCAAAAATGTGGGCTTCCTGCTTGCCCACTGATCTTTGGGATTGATCCTGGCATGTAGGCATTTGGTAACTATTCGGCAAGTGAATGTAGTATGCTGCGACCTACCAAACACTGCATGTTATACAGAGAGATCTTTATAGGAGAGCACAAAGGAACCCTTCAACTACTTTTTGAATCAACCTGGATTCCCACACACAGCAGCTGGAGCCCATCAGAGGCTTACTGCTGGAGGAAACTACACTTCAGGAGCACAGGGACCAACTGAGAATGACTTCTATGACCTCTGCTATCTCACAAATGCACCTGCTTCAGGAGTTAATATTTAAGTACCACTGTCAGCCTTGTTCTCGCCCACTGACTCTCTCAACCACAGAACGTGGCTGGCTTGGTGTCGTTCAAGCCTTCCAACCGAGTAGCCCTTGCTGGAGGTCCTGCAATACTGACAAAGCCAGCATCCTGCCTTTTAAGAGTAGCAGAATCAAATATAAATCTTGCCAGTGACTTTGGCCCACGCATGGAGCGATGCCGACGGATCTGCCACAAATGGAGATGTGAAGGAACATTGCAAATGAAAGAAGAAACCCACGTTTCTTCCTTAAATCAAAACTTCAAACAGGAACAGAGTCTTGGCACTTCATTCCCTGCAGAATTAACCTTTGTTTCTCAGCAGGCTGCTTCTAAGAATACTCATCCTGCCTCAGAGGAAGTGGGGGAGCGCTTACAGAATGGGTTATGTGTTTACCATGCAGGAGGGACAGCTGAAATGAAAGTGAGGTTGAAAAGGAGACTTGCTTCCACCTAATCCAGCCTCTAGACAGAAGTCCTGCCGTGCAAAAGCAATTATCCTAGACATGAATTTGAGTCCCCACTCAGGTGCATAAATGCTACTCCTTTGTCTGTTTCCATAACTTGTTCTTTAAATGCTACTATAACTTATTCTATAAATGCTACTCTTTGGTCTGTTTCTATAACTTATTCCTGGCAAGGATGACAAAGTTCTGGGGACTGCAAAGGAAAAACAAAACACCTACGATCCAGATCCTGCTCTTCTTCAGGCGTGAATGTGAGACCTCCTTCCAGAAGCCTTCCTAGATTGGATGAGTGCCCTTCCTCTGTGTCTCCATAAAACCTTATGATTTTCTTTATTGAATTCATTAGTTATCTTTTCATGTTTCAAGGACAAGAGAATTTTATTTGCTTAAAAAATCTTTGAAGTCAAATACTTAACACATTATTTGGACTAAAATGGCATCCTAGTAAGTTCTTAATGAAATAGTCAACGCACTGTTTTATTAACAGTTGCTTATTGAAGTCATTTCCTTTGTTGTCACTTTGCCACACACTAAGACTATACACAAGAAACAGAACACATGGGAGTAACAGTGGTAGCTGTCATTTTTAGTATCTATTATGCATCAGGCATTCTGCTAATTGCATTATAAATAGTTTCTCATTAATATCTCAAGGCACTTGTTAGGACCTTCACTCCTTTTTTAAAAAAAGATTTTATTTTTGAAAGGCAGAGTGACAGAAACAGAGGGAGAAAGAGAGATCTGGAGTCTGCTTGCTCACTCCTCAAATACCCGCTACAGCCTAGGCTGGGCCAGGCTGAAGCCAGGAGCCAGGAACTCCAGCTGGGTATCCCCCATAGGCAGCAGGAACCCAAGTATGTGGGCCATCACCTGCCTTCCCAGGCGATTCGCAGGAGACAAGTTCAGAAACACAGCAAGTAGGGCTGAAAATTGGCACTTGGGTAGGGATGTGGGTGTCCCGGGTGGCAGCTTAACCTGCTATGCCACAACACCCACCTCTGACCTTCATTTCATAAATTCTGAAGAAGATTCAAGGAAATGAACTGATTTCCCTCCAGGGCCATATAATAAACGAGAGACAGAACCAAGATTTGAACTAGCTGCCAAAGTTCCTCATCTTCATTTTAAGAAAGCTGGCTTTCTTGACCTGAACAGAACACGTGTTACAATGGGAGATGGGTGGGCACTGTCAAAGGTGCAGTGCATTTGGAAAATCATTCAGCGGGAAAAGTGGTACCTTTCTGGAGAAAGAGGAATCAGTGAAGCAGGAGCACCCTGGGACATGGTTCAATCAGGGAAAAGCTCATGGAGGGAAAGAAAGGACTTAGACTTGAAATCAGAATGAAACCTGAACATACAGAAGAGAGAAGATCAGTAGGGGAGGTTATGTTCATTGCAGCAGGGTGGTACTGCTATGACAGTTGAGCTCTGGCACTGAACAGAACCTGGAAATAAATTCTGACACTAGCTCCATGACAGCTGGGAGAACCTAAAGAATCTGCCCAACTTCTTGAGCCTCCCCACCCCCATGTGTGAAGAGGCATAATAAGACCGTTGGTACCAATCCATAATGCTTTCATATGGAAGTAACAGGGTGGTACAAACCTGGAAGACACAGATCTCAGGACTTCTGTAGTAACTCAGGTAATGAGGACCCAGGCTTTTTCTGTGGCCATAGCTGAAAATGTCTCATCCTAGTTTTTTAGATTTATTTCACTTGCTTGAAAGCCAGAGTGACAGGGAGAGGGAGATATCTTCTAACTGCTGATTCACTCTCCAAATGGTTGCAGTGGCTAGGGCTTGGTCAGGCTGAAGTCACAAGCCTAAAGCTCCATGCAGGTCTCTTGTGTGTGGCAAGCCATCTTCTGTGGTTTTCCCGGGCACATTAGCAGGGAGTTGGATCAGAAGAGGAGCAGCCAGGACTCTGACCAGCACTCTGATAAGAAATGCTGGAGTCACATGCAACAGCTTAACCCACTGTGCCACGATGCCAGCCTACATCTAATCCTTAGGAGTAAAAGTTGGTTGTCACAGCATGTACTGTCACATCTATGTTCAGGGCAGGAAGAAGGGAGGGGAATGCTAACATGAATTGTCCCTTTTATCATGAAAGTAAAGCCTTTCAAAAACACTTCTGTTCCGGAAACCACTTTGTCCTGCATCTCATGGATCAGGATTGAGTCACATGTCTGCTCTGAGTTCCAGGAAGAATGGGAAAGGAGCAATCTGACTCGTCGTTCTCTTCATAGTGGGAAGTAAGGTGAGGCTCTCAGCATTGGGAATGGCTTTGGGGCAGAGGCAAACAGGAGAGCTAGCCTTAAACTGGAAGCTTAAAGGTCTAGGGGAGGAATGCAAGGGAAGGGCAGAGGGAGTCTCATAGTAAGCAGCCAGCACATACTGCTATGTGTAATAAAAATGAATAACTTCCCTCTTACATATTTCATTCAGGGATGAGAAGCCAGATAGAGGAATTTAGACTTGCTGTAACAAAGATGACAGCACTAGCATTTATTAAATGCCAAGCACTGTGGTGAGAAGTTTCTCTCCACTGGTGTTTTTGAAGAGTTCTAGGCACCATGAGTATTGCTTCCATTTTCAGATGAGGACATGGGAGATGAGGTGACTTGACTAGGGTTCACCTTTCAACAGAGGCAGAATTTGGTAGTTGAGCCCAGGCAGCCAGACTCCAGGTCCCAGGTTGCAAGCTGGGTCTTGAACCTTGAGAGATGGATTGGAGCCATGTATTTGGCTGTCCTGACAGAGGGACTCAAGTGCAGTAGAGATGCAGAAGCGAAAGATGGAGGAGCCAGAGTTCAAGTGTCTGCTCCTTGTACCGAGTGCCTGCTTTAAATCATTGCTGGATGTCTGGAAAGCTCCTGCCTTTCCTTAGTTTTTAAATGAAGGCCAACAGTCTCCAAAGGTGACTTTCTCAGATTGGAGAACAACACGAGTCCACTTCAGTAAGATCATTGAAGACAACTGTAATGATGTAGTTGAAGTTCTCCCTTTCCCTCCTCTCTCTTCTGTTTTTTCTCTTCTGTAGATGTGATTCAGCATGTTGTCACACGTCTGTCAGAGAAACAAAGCATGATGATGATTCTGGGAGCAAGGATTTGTTCTATGAGTTAAATTGTATACCTCTGTTCCAGAAGGTGGCCATTAGAAAAAGTCACTACTGCCTAAGCACTGGCTTGAGTGGGCAGTAGGAGGTAGATGCTGGTGAAGAAGTAGGTCCAGAGAGAGCTGTGTGGAGAACCATGGACTCTGTGGCTGCATCTCTGAGTGTGCAGCCAAGTGTCTGATAGTGACCCGGGGTTATCACCATTGGCCGGCAGGGCCAGTGATGAGGAAGACAAACTAGAAAAGGTGGATACAGCACGAGGAGACTGAGGACAAACTGGAGCCTTCTAAAAAGACCCGCAACAGTCCCTCCCATGGCACACAAAGATCTTCTGAGGGTTAGGACCAGAGCTTAATTTCTGCCTTCATAAACCCCACATATGTGATAGGTGGTATCTAGCATAGCATTTAAGATGCCTATGTCTGATATTGGAGTCCCCAAGTTTGAGATCTGGCTTTGACTCTTGACTCTAGCTTTCTCCTAGTACAGACCTTGGGAGGCAGCAGGTGATGGCTCAAGTACTTAGTCCCTACCACCCATGTGGGAGACCTGGATTGCATTCTGGGCTCTCAGTTTTTGTGAGCTCTGGCTAGAGGGAATTTGGGCGAGTTTACCTGTGATGGGGAGCACATGTGCCCCAAATCTCTGCCTGTAAACCTCCCAAATTTTGCTTTGGATAGTCTTAACTAGAACCCTACAATGAAGGGGATTCTGGGAAGCATAGTGGTCTGCCTAAATAAAGTGAAAATGACAGCGTATACAGGACTTGGAGATGAAATACTAATAAGGCTGATTTACTTCCAGACTTCAGGTTCCACCCGGGTCCCTGACCCCTGACCCTGCTCTTTGGTCTGATTTGCAAGAAATTTGATGAAAGGCAAGGAATGAGATACCTTTTTTTTCTGACCTAATCATGCACTGCTGCAACCTCTCACTATCTTAATATTTACACTCTGTGTAGTCACAGTCTGTATTATTTTCAGTAATCAAACATGCTGAGGCCTTTCTTACCACAGGGCATTTGCACATGCTGCTCATGTTTCTTGGAATGTTTGTCCCTCAGATCTGCCATGCCTCACTTGCCTTCCATCATCATCTTTGCCAAATAAGAGTTTACTTGTCTTTAGTATGTGCTCACATAGACTCTTCATTTCTTTTTGGATCATGCTTGTCCTATTCAGCACTATAAGCCATGTCTAGTACAGAGTCTGGCTTATGGTAGAATCCCAATAGATATTTGAGTGATGAATAGGTCACTCAATGAATAGGTTAATGAGAGAAGGCAAAACTTTGAAATCTACAAAAAGCTAACATGATGATGATTCTCTCCAAACATGCAGTGGATTGGCACTTGCAAAAAGAAAGAATCTGTTAATATGCAGATGTGAAGTAGTGTGAGTGGGAATTCATGGCTGAGATTTAGGCTTAGAATAAGGAAGAACTTCCCAACTATGAAGCTGCTCTCATTAGAACAATTTATGAATACCTCTTAAGATGAAGAGTTAATTGCTTAGAGTTAATTGCTTAGATGTATTGTAGAAAACCATGTAACATACGAAGATTAAATAGACTGTATGAGATCCACCTTAACATGCAGTCTGTTGTTTTATGTAAGTATCCTCATGGGAGAGCATAAAGTGGTTTTTTTGTTTGTTTGTTTGTTTGTTTGTTTTTTGACAGAGTGGACAGTGAGAGAGAGAGAGAGAAAGGTCTTCCTTTGCCATTGGTTCACTTTCCAATGGCTGCCGTGGCCGGCGCATCACACTGATCCGAAGGCAGGAGCCAGGTGCTTCTCCTGGACTCCCCTTGGGTGCAGGGCCCAAGGACTTGGGTCATCCTCCACTGCACTCCCGGGCCACAGCAGAGAGCTGGCCTGGAAGAGGGGCAACCGGGACAGAAACCGGTGCCCCGACCGGGACTAGAACCCGGTGTGCCGGCGCCGCAGGCAGAGGATTAGCCTATTGAGCTGTGGCGCCAGCCTTTTGTTTGAGAGCATAAAGTTTTTTTTTTTTTTAACTTTTATTTAATAAATATAAATTTCCAAAGTACAGCTTATGGACTACATTGGCTTCCCCCCACCCCCCGATGACTTCCCTCCCACCCGCAACCCTCTCCTTTCCTGCTCTCTCTCCCCTTCCATTCATATCATGATTCATTTTCAATTTTCTATATATACAGAAGATCAGTTTAGTATACATTAAGTAAAGATTTCAACAGTTTGCACCCACATAGAAACCCAAAGTGAAAAATACTGTTTTGAGTACTTGTTATAGCATTAAATCTCAATGTACAGCACATTAAGAACAGAGATCCTACATGAGGAGTAAGTGCACAGTGACTCCTGTTGTTGACTTTACAAATCGACACTCCTATTTATGGCATCAGTAATCTCCCTAGAGAGCATAAAGTGTTACAGCCAGGTTTTGGAGTAATGAAGACATGGGTTCAAATCCCAGTGATATCTTCTACCAGCTGAGTGAAACCAAGCTAGTGATTTCATCTCTGAGAACCCAAGGGTCTTCATGTGTAGAATTGAAATAATGATGCTCATGTGGGGTTGGAGTGAGAATAAATGATGTGATGAGGAGTGATAAGAGCCAGGCACCTGCTGGGAGATTCACACTCTTGGCCAGCAGTGACCATGATGAGCTTGGGATGATTAGAATAATCACACTACCTATAGCTGCCAACAATGGTGATCGTGAAATTGTGAATGTCGGAGAATATTGACAGAGTTAAACTGTACCATACAGTTCACATGCATTCTTATTGAATATTCCTCAGCCTCTACGTAGGTCCTTGAGCTTCTGAACTTCTCTAAACTTCAGTCTCTTCATCTGCAAAATGAAGTAGAAAGTACTTTTGTTGCCTGGTGATGTGGGAAATGAATGTGTTCATTCACATAGAAGGCTCATGGAAATTCCTTGCTTACATTCCAGAATAAAGGAGGAAGAGAGTACATCAAGAAATTCATGGAAAATGAACTAATTAAAAGATGAATTTATTTTGGTGCAAAACAGTTGAAATCCATGCATCTGATGGGTCTTCAAAAAAGTCATGGAAAATGCACACTAAATGAAAAAACTGCATGAATTTTAAGATTTTTTTTATGCCAAGTTTATCTTCGAATTTTTACTTCTTGAAGTACTTTTTGTATATCAATATCCCCATTTCCAGATAGAAAAACTAAGTTTTAAGAGGCTTCCTGGGGCTGTCGCTGTGGCATGGGTGGGTTAAAGCCCTGGCCTGTGGCACTGGAATCCTGGCTGCTCTGCTGCTGATCCAGCTCCCTGCTAATGCACCTGGGAAAGCAGTGGAGGATGGCACAAGATCTTGAGCCCCTGTTCCCACGTGGAAGGCCCGGAAGGAAGCTCTTAGCTCCTGGCTTGGAATCGGCTCAGCTCTGGCTGTTGTGGCCATTTGGGGAGGTGAACCAGCAGATGGAGGACCTCTATCAGTCTCTACCTCTCTCTGTAAGTCTTTCAAATAAATAAATCTGTTTTTTTAAAAGACTTCCTAAGTCTCCAACCAG
The DNA here is from genome assembly GCF_051225735.1 of Oryctolagus cuniculus. Classification (NCBI taxonomy): domain Eukaryota; kingdom Metazoa; phylum Chordata; class Mammalia; order Lagomorpha; family Leporidae; genus Oryctolagus; species Oryctolagus cuniculus. Next base: position 57,341,493 of record NC_142885.1, read on the forward strand.
ACTTGGATTCACCCCCACCTTGTCTTAGCCATGGCTGTGGGCTATCTAGCAAGCAGTGCCACCCTCTGACAGGCCATACACACACTTGCTCTGCTCAGGGCACAGACTGCCACTCACATAGGCCAGACTGTCAGGTCGTGACAGAAAGACAAATTGAGAGACCTCAGCTGGCACTGTCCTGGCCAGAGCCCCTCAGAACCTGCAACAAAAGTCTTTGATGGGATTAGTTTTGCCTCTAACTCCCTGAATCGCTGGAATGGGTTGGGTGTGGGGAGAGTGAGGCACTCAATCATGCCTAATTAGTGTAATTAAGCACCCTGCCTAGGCCTGCTGCATGCCCTGTGCACATTATCCCCTGCAAGATGGCGTTTAGCTCCCTAATGGGACTTGCCTTCCATTCCTATCAGTAACCTGTTAACAATTCCTTAACAACAATGATTAGAATGGAAATGCCAGGGCAAGAGAGATGACTGGTGTTTTCACATGTATTTTAGTAAATACATGGATGTTATCTGGCTCCTAGCGCAGAAGTGTCTAAACAGCGTTCAGGAGACCTATCAATCAGCTCTCAGAAGCTGGAGATCTACTGCAGCATCCTCCTCCCCAGCCCTCCTGCACACCCTCTGTTGCTATAGCAATCCCAAGCCGGGAGTGGTGGCTGTAAAACTTAAAAATATGGCTTTTTCCCAGCTAGTCATGCTTCTTCATCAACACTGAACCCTTTGCCTGAATTCCAAGTGAGTGGGAGATTTCTGTCTCCATCTCTTTCTCTTCCCCCCCAACCATATCGTAAGTCTGACTTGGAATCTATAGCAACCAAAATTAGACTATACATCATCTTAATGGTGCTTTTCAGAGAATTCTTTACTGGATCAATTCAGATCATACAAGATGGCAAGCTTCTGAGCCCGGTCACTAATAATGGTTCTGTCAGAGATGTATGGCAAGGAAGAAAGGGCTTGGGGTGGATGCTGTTGGAGGTCATCTCTTCGATGATTGGTTACCTAACTTCAGCTGTGTGTTTCTTATCTGGGCTCTGCCAGCCTCTGAGGTGCTCCATGGAGTCATCTCCCCATGGGCTGCCTTGGTCTATTAAGAATTAATGGAAACATGACAATTTCTGGGGCGCTCACTTTAGTAGCTTTTGTAGTGGTACGGTCACATGACTGTGTAACCTAGAAGTTGGGAACCCCAGCTCTCAGTTGGAATCTACCACTTAGTGACTACTTGGGAAAATGATACAATTTCTTTAAGTCTTTGTTTCTTCATCAGCGAAATGGGAATAAGAGCATTTACCTTCTACATTATTTATCGAGATGAAGAAACTTATTAGATGCTTGGCAAATACTGAATGCTAAAAGAATGTTTGCTGATACTTAAATTATGTGTGGTGTAAATATTAGCAATTGTTGAATTTAAGTGGTGTCTTATTAACCTTTCAACTTTTCTACATATTGGGAAAAGTTTATAATGAAATTTGGATGAAAAGAAATACAAAGTCAAAATAGTCAAAGACTTAGTTTTTTTTTTTTTTTTCAAAACAGGACCAGAAACTGTATATATTTCTGGTGTATTATGTTTTGATATATGTATACAACGAGGAATGGCTAAATCAAGCTAATTAATGTATGCATTCCTCACATATTTTTTTCCTGTGGTGAGAACACTTAAAATCTCTCCATCTTGGCAACTTTCAAACATGTTCTACGATACTTTTATTTTTTTATTTTTTGACAGGCAGAGTGGACAGTGAGAGAGAGAGACAGAGAGAAAGGTCTTCCTTTTGCCGTTGGTTCACCCTCCAATGGCCGCCGCGGCCAGCGCGCTGCGGCCGATCCGAAGGCAGGAGCCAGGTGCTTCTCCTGGACTCCCATGGGGTGCAAGGCCCAAGCACTTGGGCCATCCTCCACTGCACTCCCTGGCCACAGCAGAGAGCTGGCCTGGAAGAGGGGCAACCGGGACAGAATCCGGCGCCCCGACCGGGACTAGAACCTGGTGTGCCAGCGCTGCAAGGCGGAGGATTAGCCTATTGAGCCGCAGCGCCGGCCCTACGATGCTTTTAAATCAGCATGTTGTACAGTATCCTGAGTGTACTCATCCTGTGCAACTGGAATTTTGTATCCTTTGACCAACACCTCTCCAATAACCAGCCCTAGGGCTTCTGTGACCAACATTCTACTCTCTGCTCCTGTGAGTTCAACTTTTTTAGATTCTACATGTAAGTGAGACCATGTGGTATTTATCTTTCTGTGCCTGGCTCTTCCTTCCTCCAGGGTCACCCATGTCACCAGTGACAGAATTTCCTTTTTTCATGTTGCATGGGAGTCCATATTATGTGCGCGCACTCACTGTTTACATTTGTTGACTAACCAGCCTCATGTTAGATGCTAAGATTTTGGAGGGGTCCAAGATAGGCAGTGTCACTGCCCCATGGAGGCACTATTTTAGTAAGGGAGACACAGAAGTAAACTTTGGAAACGAATACGTTAAGAGCGTTATTACAAAAAGAAAAAAATTATTTCCGGGGTGGTAACTGAAGGTACAGTAAGCCCATAGATGTGGGGCAATCAGCTCTATAACAAGGTACTTTGAAAAGATGTTGGGGACTGGTATTGTGGCTCAGTAGGCCAAGCAGCTGCCTGCAATGCTGGTATCCCATACTGAAGCACTGGTTTGAGTCCTGGCTGCTGTACTTCCAAGCCAAGCCCCTGCTAATGAGCCTGGGAAGGCAGCAGAAGATGGCCCAAGTGATTGGGCCCCTGCCACTCTTGTGAGAGATTCAGATGGAGTTTCAAACTCTTGTCTTCGACCTTTCCCTATCCCAACTGTTGCAGCCACTTGGGAAGTAAGCCAGTGAATGGAAGATACCTCTTTCTCTGTCTCTGTTTCTCTTTCTCTATGTCTGTCTCTTTCTCAATAACTCTGTCAAATGTTTTTTATTAAAAAAATTAATGGAAAATGCATATTCTAAAGAAACTGTGTAGATACCAACCTTTTGCAGTGTTTTTCAATTCTACTTCTGTATGAGTATTTTATTTATTTGAAAAACAGTGAAAGAGATCTCCCAACTGCTCATTCACTGTAAATGCTTGCAACAACTGGGCCAAGCTGAAAGCCAGGAGCTGGGTAGCAGGAACACAGTTACTTGAGCCATCACATGCTGACCCCCAGGGTGCAAATTAACAGGAACTTGAGAGTGGAACTGGGACTTGAGCCAGGCACTCTGATATGGGATGTAGGCATCCATGCAGTGTCTTAACCATTGCGCCAAACTCCTGCCCCTCCATGAACTTTTTATTTTTAAGATTTATTCATTTATGAGAAAGTCAGAACCACACAGAGAAGGAGAAGCAGAGAGAGAGGTCTTCTATCCGCTGGTTCACTCCCCAAATGGCCACAATGGCCAGAGCTGTGCTGATCTAAAGCCAGGAGCTTCCTCCAGGTCTCCCATGCAGGTGCAGGGGCACAAGGACTTGGGGCATCTTCTACTGCTTTCCCAGGCCATAGCAGAGAGCTGGATTGGAAGTGGAGCAAGTTGGGACTTGAACCGGTGACCATATGGGATGCTGGCACTGTAGGCAAGCAGCATTACCCATTACCCACTATGCCACAGTACCGGCCCCTCTCCATGAGCTGTTAAAAGTACCCTTGTAAAACCTGAGACTTGGAGGTTGAAAAATCAAAAGTGGGTTAGGTAGGCAAAGTGGTGTGGGAGAGGTAGGCTCATGCTCATGGCTGATATAACTGTGTGTATAAACACGCATGGTGTATTTGGGAGCCTGAAAGAAGGTCTTTTTTTCTCAGTCCTGTCCAAATTAGTCCTATCTTTCAAGGTTCAGTTTTTAAAAAGATTTATTTATTTATGTGAAAGAGTCAGAGGGAGACAGGGAGCTCTTTCCCCCCACCCCTCACCAGATGGCTGCAACAACTGTGGCTCCCTCAGGCTGAAGCTAGGAGCCAGCAACTTCTTTCAAGTCTTCTACTTGGGTGCAGGGCCATGTTCTGCTGCTTTTCTGAGGCCATTAGCAGGGTACTGGATTAGAAATGGAGCAGCTGGGACAGAAACCAGCACCCATAAGGGATGCTGGCTTCGCAGGTGACAGCTTTACCCACCATTATGCTACAACGCCAGCCCCTCAAGTTTCAATTTTATTCCATTCTACTCAACCCACATTTACTCTGTTCTCTTTCAGGCTCGGTGCTAGGCAGAAGGAACCCTCTGGCTCATATTTGACCTCTAGACCTTAATTTGCCAATATTGACTCCAAATTTAGACTGTATAGTGTACCCTGGAGTGTCCTACCAGGAGGCAACAGAGCTGGCCTCTTTGTATCCTTGAGTTCCTCCATTGGCTGTGGGCTGCTCCTGAGTAGGTTAGGTGAGGGAGCATAATCTTTCATGCAAGGTAGTTTCTGTCAGCAGCAGGTACTTTTCTGTATTAAAAGGGGCATCTATGAGTCATTAGCATCCAACACCAAAGGATGCCATGAATACAGCAGGTAGCCAGACGCCTCTGACAGTAATAGCACTGACTTCGGCAGTGCTCCAGGCTTGTCGTGCGTTGACAGACAAGACAGGCAAATTCCTTGACCTCATGGCTGTGCCATTATGTAAAGTCCATGGCTGCTTTTGAACTATGATGGCCAAGTTGAGTAGTTGTGACAAAGATCACTTGGTCCCCAGAGCCTCAGACATTTACTATCTCACTCTTTACAGAAAAAAACTGACAACCTCCCCCCACCCCCCGCCCCTTCAGAGCCTCCCCACTGGGGATGAGGCAAAGGGTTGACTACCTGAGGCTATAAACGTGATTGTCTTTGCCCTCCTTATTCTAATTATCTCCCTGATTGAGAGGCTTTTCTTGGAGGCCCTTCCCTCGATAAATCACCTGTCTGTATATCCCTGTCTCAGCCTCTGTTTTGAGAGACCCCACTTAAGATGTAGGCATACAACACAGACCACTGAATGAATGAGTGCTTTGCTAAGCTGCGTGGAATGAGATGGATGAAAACGTGAGAATGCGTGATGGAAAAGGATGCAGAGGGATCAATGGAAAGCAGGGAAGGGGGCCGGGTGGTTTCTCACCCACCCGGATCCAACCTTGGTTCATTCATGGACCTTGTCATAGGGCAGCATTTGGCTCATGTAGCTGGCTGAGGAAGCTATTTTGTGCTCTGCTGGATAAAATAAGCAACAAAGGAAGCGAAGGAACACTTTCCTAGTCTGCATTATGTCCTCCGGAATTTACTTCCCCTGCACTTACCCCCAGTGTTTGGCAGGGAGTTGGGAGGACTGTTCTGTTTTATTCCTAGAAGCAATCACTGATGAACAGAGCCCCATGTGTAGTGGGGAATTTCTCTCGGCAGACTTGCTCTCTTGATTGGAAGCTTCATCCCAACTCCCACTTCTGAGGAAGGAAGGGAGGCTAATGTGATTAGTCTGTGTAGAACTTGGATTGGACCACATTTGCTAGGTGCCAGGGTTACTATGTTTAAGAGACGGGTACCAAGCTAAGCTGCTTTTGTCCTTACATTTGATGGATGACTTGAGCTAAGCCAACAATATCTACTCATGCCCTACCTGTCCCTAACCCCTTACACAATAGGTGGTTTGTCTCAGGAGGTGCATCAGCCATGGCCCCCGTGTCCAAAGTTCCTCTTAGCTGTCCAGTCAAGATGCTGATACGGGGGTTGGTGTTGGTGTTTAGCTTAGCTGTTTAGATGCCCATATCCCATATTGGAGTGGCTGGGTTCTGTATTTAGATGCAGCTTCTAACTTCGGTTCCCTGTTAATGTACTCTTAGAGAGGCAGTGATGATGTGAGTCCCTGCCACCATTCAGGTGATCTGGATGACTGAGTTCTAGTTGCCTGCTTTGGCCCCAAGAGTTGGAGAGAGAACCAGCAGATAGGAGTACTTGCTGTCACACTCGTGCTTGGCCACTCACGTGTTTTTAAAAATATCCTGATATCAGTTGAAGAGAAGGTTAGTATCAAATCTGCTGCATATACGAGCTTTGTGCAAAGATTCCAACATTAGAGCACTGGGCCTTGGCCCACCAAGAGCAAAATGAATTTGTCTCCACTTGGCTCAATTCATTGCTGCTGTCTCCTCCACGAAACTATGAAGAAGAAGAGGTGAGACAGAAGTGGGGAAGGAACTGGCCCCCCACCACTGAAATATCACAAAGCATCTTCAATCTCTCTAATCTGTTCTGTTCAGCAGACCATAGCGTGGGAGGAAAATGCTTGGGAATGGAGATCCTGCTGAACACGGCACTTGGGAGCCTCCCTTTGTGAGTCTTTTCAGCTCTTTTTTGTTTTCTCTGTTCTCATGACTTGGTAAGGTGATTAACCATCGTTTCCAGAGAATGGTGGTGATTTCCCATTGAGGCTGTGGGCACCTTGCAAAATGGGTTTAAATTAGCAGCACTTCCTCACTGGGACGCCTGTGTGCAGCCAGCCACAAGGGCTTTGCTTCCGCTTTTGGATCTGCCAGCACACAGACAGTTCCTTGGAGGTGAACTGATTTTCTTCTGAAAGCACTTAAAAAAACAGCTGTCAGGGAGACCACCCACAGCCCTGCCAGCCTGCCATAGTACCTGCTTGCTGTTTGCACTCCTGACCTTGCAAAAACTTTTTGTGACCTCTCTCCTCCCTCGGAGGGGGAGGATTTGGAAGTTCAGGAGTCTGTTGAGTCAGCTCCCAGGTACAGGGGAGAGTCCAGGTTTCTTTTGCTAATGATAGTGATGGTGACCTTCATGAAGAACAGTAGCCACTCCATAGACAAGGGAGTCAATGTCCACAGCACAGGTTTAAAGAAACCTTGAGCCATCTGTGCTCACTCTGCTTCGTGGCTTTGCTGAGGGGTAAAGGGAGGATTTATTTTGGAGGCTCAGCCACTGAGTTCCATCTTGATTCTGTATTTAAGTGTCAGCGAAGAACAGGAAACAAGAATGAAGACTTAAAATTAATTGTGTGGCCGGCGCCGCGGCTCACTAGGCTAATCCTCCACCTTGCGGCGCCGGCACACCGGATTCTAGTCCCGGTCGGGGCGCCGGATTCTGTCCCGGTTGCCCCTCTTCCAGGCCAGCTCTCTGCTGTGGCCAGGGAGTGCAGTGGAGGATGGCCCAAGTGCTTGGGCCCTGCACCCCATGGGAGACCAGGAGAAGCACCTGGCTCCTGCCATCGGATCAGCGCGGTGCACTGGCCACAGCGCGCTAGCCGCGGCAGCCATTGGAGGGTGAACCAACGGCAAAGGAAGACCTTTCTCTCTGTCTCTCTCTCTCTCTCACTGTCCACTCTGTCTGAGGAAGAAAAATTGTGTGCTAACACTGTGCCAAGAACTTTATACATTTTTTCTATAGGGAAACACTATTCCATAGTACAGAGGAGCAGCTCAAGTCCTACAGCCACATAGCTAGAAATGGGATGAGGTGGGGTTGGAATCTGTCCAGCTACACAATTATTTTGTTTTGCTACACCATTGAGTGGTTCTCAATTAGAGGTTACTTGCATGTAGAAGGTAGAGGTCATGGATGCTGCTAAATATCCTGCCATGTGCAGGCTAGCCTCCTACATCAGAGAATCACCAAGAACCTGATATCAACAGTGCTGATGTAAGAAACTCCATGGTCAGTGAGACATGTTCAGCAATGCTTTGTAAAAATCATTTATTTGTATTGTATTTGGAAGGCAGTCAGATGGAATTCTTCCATCTACTGGCTTACTCCTTAAGTGCCTGCAGCGGCTGAAGCTGGAATCCTGAAACTTAGTGTGGGTCTCCTATGTGAGTGACACAGACCCACATAATTGGACCATCACCTGCTGCCCCCCCCATCCCATGGTAATTATTAGCAGGAATATGGAAGCAGAGCTGAGGCTTGAACTCAGATACCTGGATATGGGTATTCCAAGCAGTATATTAATCACTATGCCAAAAACCTACCCAGGTACTACTTCTTGACTATCACTTTAGTGTCTCTTTGGATGTCTTCTGGCAGTACTAAAGAGTAACTGGGGGATATTGGGCCCAACTGTTGGGTGTGGGGAAAGGCAGCGTGGGTGTACCCATTTATTGTCCGTAGGCTCTCCTGTGTCCCAGGATGAAACCTCAGAAAGGCCATGCTGATATGTCTGTGCACCAGGAAGCAGACTCTGAACAGACACCAAATCTGCCAGTGCCTTGATCTTGGATTTCCTAGTCTTCAGCACTGTGGGGCATAAACTGATAGGTTGTGTGCCCCCCAGTCTCTGATAGTGGATTACAGCATCCTGAACACACTAGGACAGGCTGTCCTCAATGGAGTATGCCACGTAGGCATGTTTTTATATGTCCATATTGAGAACAGAAGTATCTGTGCCTATTTTCTCCATCTGCCCATCTCTTTCTCCATCCATTCCATCCATCTATCCAACCAGCCAACCATTCTCTCTAGAATGTATTTACATACCTACCCTCACCGTCCATCTACTCATCCATCCAACTCTGATCCCATCCTGTCTGTCACCAGAGAAGGGAGGGCATGGGAAAGCTGGATAAGTTCCCAAAGTCACTCACTGTGTGGGAAGGAACGTAAATCCGAACACCGATCTTGTTAGACCCAAGTGAGAGCATTAACCCCACTGACCATGGCATTTTGAGACCTCATCCCAGAACAGGTTCCATAGACTGTCTTCTCTCCCTACTCTTCCCACCTTGAGTATGATTATTGCCTGGATGGCCTCAGCTCTCTATCTGCTTCCCCATTGGAAGCCAATACAATTGCTGCCTCCATTTTCACAGATGGACACACTGAAGGTCATGGGGGTTAAGGACTCTGCCTGCGAGCCTGTTCTCCACTCACTAGAAGTTGGTTATATGAGAAATGTCTCCAGATGTGTCCTGATTTCCCCTAGGGGATATCTACCCTCTCCATACACACCCATTGAAAGTTCCTGGTCCTTGCCCTCCTTGCTAGATCTCCCTTCTTGTGACCAAGTGTCCCATGGTTAAGGGACCCAGCACCCACCCCTCTACCTCTCGACTATGCTTGCTCTTCTGCATCCTGCTCTCCTGGGCGGGACAACCAGCACAGCATCACCTTTCCCTTGGTGTGTCAGTGTCGAAGATCTTATTACACTAAAGAGACCACCCTACCCCTTGCTCCTGCCTTTCATCATGAACATTTTTATTTATTTCCTTGAGAGGCAGAGAGATTGGCAGTGCATCGGTAAGATCCTGGCACCCCTCAACCTAAAACCCCCAGCATCCTCCTTTTGCACCCAGTAAAATCCGTACTCTACTGCAGCTTTCAAGTCCTGTTTGGGCCATGCCCTGCCTGCTTCTCAGACCCCATCTCCTGACTGTCTCACTTTGCTCAGGGTCCTGTCTGCCTTAGTGCCTCGGTTGGGCATACCCAGCCTAACTCTTACTACCATGTCTTTGCGTTGATGAGACCTATCCCTGGTGCACTGTTTGTCCAGATTCCCCCTTCCAATTCCTTCATGTCACTCAGCTCGGAGGTCACTCTAGCAGAGAAGTCTCACCTAATCACTGATCTAAAGTAGCCTCTGGCTCGTCTCTACAGTACCACCTACTTGTTTTGCTCTGGGCACTTCTCATTGGGCATTGCCCACTTGTTTGCTCATTTATTGTCTGCTCAATCATAACTGGAATTTAACCTTGGCAGGAGCACCCGTTTCAACTGACTTGCTCAGCATTGTATCCCCAGTACCCAGATGAGAACTAGATCAGAGTTGGAGTTCAAAGAAATACATGTTAAATGAGCCTGTCCTGTCAGTTTAGCATGCAGATTTCATTAAGCAGAGGCACCTTAGGAATCCAAATTGTTATTATGGGTAAATAAAGCACACAAGTACACATTTGGCTCTCCCTGTCCAGTTTCTTTCCAACTCATGAGAAGCAGCATGAATAATATATTCTGAGTTTTTTTGATTGAACTGTCAGCATGATTTATTTCATAGCATCTTCTTTCCTCTCCCTTTTGTAAATAATGGTGCTTCGGCAAAGCTTTCTGCTAACATTTGTCTTGTTAATTTGCCTAAGGGGGTGGGAAGAGGGTGGCATTATTTTTCTTTTTTACCCCCCCCCCCCCCAACACACATAATGGGTTTGGAGGGAGTTTTTTTTCCTGCATGGCATTGGCACTCTTTAAAAAAAAAATCAAGGTTGTATGGTGCATTGACTCCTTGCTGTTTTTACAAACTGACTCAGACTCATTTCACAACTTGAAAATAATTCACATTGGAAATCACCTCCTTTAAAACCATCAAATTAATGGTATTCCCATTATACTCCCTGCCCAGCCATGTGAACAATGGAGACTGAGCTGCAGCTGCTAGGAGTCTGCGTCAAAGTAAATAAAACCTTAACGAGACAGCAGTTTCATTCCTCCCCTGAAAGTCCCCAGGCGCTCCCCTTCAAGAGGCCAGGATGGGCTTAAGGCAAACCCCTCTGGATTGGTGGGGTGACAGGAATGAATGTGGACCCCTGATAATTAACGCTGTGCTTGCAGTGTGCGGTCTGGTTTTCTAGAATAACTGTCATATTTTTAGACTTCCATAGATAACCACCGCAGGATGGAGAGACATCCATCCTTTGTTGATTCCTTGTTAGAATCTGAGGCAATAGTGTTATACAAGAGGTGTCTCTGTGTGTGAGTGGTCTTCATAATGTTCATGGACAATGGGTATTCTGAAAAAACTACACATAATTTTAAGCGTTCTTTTGCACCAAAATTCTTAATTCCATTTTACAGTTCCTGTGAGTGCAAAACGACTTAAAAGTGGGATACCTCTGTAGAAATGAAACTGACACTATGAAAAACAATGACTTGATCAGCCCTTTCCTGACTGTCGAGGAACAGTTTACTATTTTGTTCTTTTTAGTATTTTCTTGTTCTACTTAATACCATTGGTTGAACTCTTTAATTAGCACACAATTATTTTTAGGTGTTTTAAGTTAACTGAAAATTGATCCCTGTTAAAAATAAGAGTGGGGGCTGGCGCTGTGGCTCACTAGGCTAATCCTCCGCCTTGTGGTGCCGGCACACCGGGTTCTAGTCCCGGTCAGGGCACCGGTTTCTGTCCCGGTTGTCCCTCTTCCAGGCCAGCTCTCTGCTGTGGCCTGGGAGTGCTGTGAAGGATGGCCCAAGTGCTTGGGCCCTGCACCCCATGGGAGACCAGGAGAAACACCTGGCTGCTGCCATCAGATCAGCACGATGCGCCAGCCACAGCGCGCTGGCCGCGGCGGCCATTGGAGGGTGAACCAACGTCAAAAGGAAGACCTTTCTCTCTGTCTCTCTCTCTCACTGTCCACTCTGCCTGTCAAAAAAAAAAAAAAAAAGAGTGGGAATAATAGAGGAGATATACAGTTTGGCACATGCTCACTCAGACTTATGTCTAATGGTAGAACTAGAAACGTGCCATGGGACTCCAAATCCCATAAAGTTAGCATGTACCAATGCCATCTTACCAAAGTGATCAGTTTAAATTCATAATCGATCATAAAGATAGGATTAAGTATCCAAGGAATCACATAAACAAGACCAGTGTCTGCTAATAATAACTGATAGAATTAAAAAGGAGAGAATGTTCCAACATGGGAAGTGGGATACTCAGCAGACTCATAGAATGGCAAGTGCCCTAAACAGCACTCTGGACTCAGAATCACCCTTAAGGCATTCGGATCCGGCTAAACAGCCCATGAGAGTTTCTCAGGCATGGAAAGCCAAGACACTACGGCAAAAAAAAATGACCTAAATGAAAGATCTCTGTGAGTGAGATCCCAGCGGAAAGAATAGGCCATCAAAGAAAGAGGTACCTTTCTCTGAAGGGAGGAGAGAACTTCCACTTTGATTATGGCCTTGTCTAAATAAGGTCAGAGTTTGTGAACTCAAGAGGCTTCCATAGCCTTGGAAGCTCATGACAAGAGCCTCGGGTGATTACTGACGTCATAAATAAGAGTGTCAATTGTTAAATCAACAACGGGAGCCAGTGTGCACTTACTCCCCATGTAAGATCTCTGTCCTTACTGTGTTGTACTATAGGAACTAATGGTAAAACTAGTATTCAAACAGTACTTTATACTTTGTGTCTGTGTGGGTGCAATCTGTTGAAATACTTACTTAGTATATACTAAGCTGATCTTCTGCATATAAAGATAATTGAAAATGAATCTTGATGAAGAATGGGATAGGAGAGGGAGTGGGAGATGGGATGGTTTGAGGGTGGGAGGGTGGTTATGGGGGGAAAACCACTATAATGCAAAAGTTGTACTTTGGAAATTAATATTTATTAAATAAAAGTTTAAAAAGTGGGGTACGTCTTCCTACTCCTCTCCCTATTCTCTCTCAGTTCCCATATCTCATCACAGTGGTCAAGTTTCTAAAGAATCATTGTTCTGATTGTGGTCCTGTCTCCATCCAGACTTCACTTCCCCAGCATGAGCCTCTGCCTCTGAACCAGTAACTTCATTCCTGGCAGTTCATTAAAGTTGCCTGATGAGCTTTCAAAATATACCAGTGCTCACAGTTCATCTCCAAGGAGTCTGATTTAGTTGGTCTGGGATGAGATTGGCCTTGGAGTTTTAAAAATACCCCCTAATGAGTCTATCAGTTCATCACCAGGTTTGGAACCACTGCATCAGTCTTACCTGGCTTTTTGCAGCAAACAGGTGTCTGTGACTGCGCCATTCCGTGCTTAAAATCCAAGACTGCATCCTGATATCTTGAGAGGGGAGAGTGGTTTTTCTTGAGTGATCAGAATCTCGGCTGCATATGGGTCTCACTCCTTCACTTGTATCTTACACACACAGTATACTGCCGTTGAATCAATGACTTGTCTTCCTTGAGAACAGCAGGCCTGTTTATACCCTTGTATATTTGCACATGCTGACTTTGCACCTGGAATGCCCTTTCCCCCTGAACATGCAGGTGTTTATGAATGTTTTAAAACTGCTTTAGATTTTGCTTCTTAACATGTCTGTCTTGAGTTGCCTTCTCTCCCCTCTGCTCTTAGACTTTGGTTGTACATGGGCCACGAGACAGCATAATTAACTCATCTATCAGTCTTCCTTGTTGGGATCCTAGAGTCTCAAAGCTGGGGGCCCTCTCCTTGACTCCAGCACTAAGCACTGGAAGTGCTTGGGACACTCATGAGGATGTTTCAAATGACAGTCCCAGAGGATGTGCTCATCTCTTGGTAGGATTACCTTTAGATTCCCCAAAACACATATTCATCAACATACTTGGAGACAGAAAATCTACAAAGAATGAAATTCAGTTAGAGCATTGTAAAATGAAAAAACAAATTCAGATGGCCTTGAATTGAAATCCTGGCCACACTACTTACTACTTAGTTGCTGTGTGGTCTTGGACACGTTACTTATCTCTGAGCCATGGTTTTGATGTCTCTGCAGTAGGAATAATCTTACTTAATTCACAAGGTTGTGATAAGAGTTGGAAAGTAGAATGTTAGTAAAGTACCCACATGATAGAACAGGAGATTGTTCAATCAATGATTGGGTAAGGCTCCTTATTCCCATGTTATTGACCATTTTTAAGCTTCCAAGAAAAATTAATGATTAAGCCACCCTTGGTAGCAATCATAGTCATAGCAATGCTAGTTGAGCACCTCTTCCTGGCATTTTGTGCAGGAATGCACGATGAATGGAATTTCAGGAAGCCTCCTGAAGTTGGCAGTAATATTATCCTCATTTTATGACTGAATAAGCTGAGAACTCGGAGGCACAAAGAAGAAAGATGACCATGTACATCGGGTGGGCAGGTCTTTCTCCAGAGCTCATTCACATGGCCTATCCTGTTGGCCTTATTCTATCATGTAGCCTCCTGCTGTGCTATGTTGTATTTTGTTTAGCTAACAGAGAATATTAATGGAAGGGTCACCTGACGGGTTGTCAATGTGAAATGAATCGACTGTTCATTGTGTTACATTTTTCTTCGTATCAAACCTTGAGAACAAGTCTGGAAATGTTTGCATGTACAGCAGAACAGGATATGGAATTGACAAGATTTCTTGTTAGTAATTAGGGCATGGTAATGTGCTCTGTTGGCAATTAGTGCATTAATGTACCATGAGTTCTGTTGCTTACAGTGATTGAAAGGTATGGCAAGCTCAGAACATTATTAACATCTGAAGTTGGAAGCTACCAGGAAATGGTATGGAGCAAACAGCCAGAGGACTGGAGGAGAGCTGGGAGTGGGAACCTGACTGTGCTACTAATGTGTTTATGTGGTCTTCCACAAGTCATTTTAAGACTTAGATACTTATTTATTTGAAAGGCAGAGAGAGAGAGAGAGAGAGAGAGAGAGAGAGAGAGATGGATGGATTTTTGATTGATTCTATCTGCTGGTTCCCTCCCCAAATGGCCTTAATAGCCAGTGCTGGTCCAGGATGAAGCCAGGAGCTCCACCTGGATCTCCAATGTGGGTGGTAGAGATGGAAGCATGTAGATCATCTTTTACTGCCTTCCCAGATGCATCAGCAGGGAGCTGGATAGGCAGAAGAGCAGCTAACTGGCCCTCTGATACAGGATTCTGGCATTGTAAGAGGCGACTTAACCCACCGCACCACAATGCTACTCCCTGACTGTAGCCTCTTCATAGTGAAGAGAGTGGAAAGGCATGTGCATGCATACACACGCACATGTACCCCTGACACACACATAGATGGAGAGAGATTTTGCTTCCACTGATTGTCCAAATGCCTGCAGTAGCCAGAACTAGAGGCCAGAGCCCAGAATGCCATTTCTGTAACCTACATGGGTGGCAAGCCCTACCTTCTACCATCACCTTCTACCTCCCAGGGTGCACATTAGCAGGAGTGCTGGGTTAGAAGTGGAGTAGCTGGCACTCAGATCAGGCTGTCCAGGATAGAATGCCTGCATCCAGGAGGCGACATATGCACTGAAGGCAGACGACTTCCCTGTATCCCAGAATTTTAGTGAGTGAGCATGACAAAGCTTGTGGATAACTCAGGCCTCAGGCCAATTCTGGAGCTGCTTAGACAATTCTCTAGGACTGTCTGCCAGGATGGGACTAGAAACCTAAGCTGCTTTGGTCATCATGTGATTCCAGACTGTGGCCATAGTGGAAGAGATTACTAGAAAGCCTTGTCCTGGCTCGTAAAGCCAGGAAGTGACATACGAGGCTTCTGCATTATTAATGTAGGGCTTCCTACATTATTCCATTTGCTCTTGACCTTCCTTTCTCTTCTAATTGTCAGAAAGACATCAAGTCTCAGAAAGCTTAAATATGAGTGAAATGCATACTATTAGAATTTTGTTGGCCGGCGCCGTGGCTCAATAGGCTAATCCTCCGCCTTGCAGCACCGGCACACTGGGTTCTAGTCCCGGTTGGGGTGCCAGATTCTATCCTGGTTGCCCCTCTTCCAGGCCAGCTCTCTGCTATGGCCCGGGAGTGCAGTGGAGGATGGCCCAGGTGCTTGGGCCCTGCACCCGCATGGGAGACCAGGAGAAGCACCTGTCTCCTGGCTTCAGATCAGCGTGATGTGCCAGCCTCAGCGGCCATTGGGGGGTGAACCAACAGCAAAAGTAAGACCTTTCTGTCTGTCTTGCACTCTCACTCTCCACTCTGCCTGTCCAAAAAAAAATTTTTTTTTTTTGTTGAACTGAATTTTCACCTCTAGTCTGATAGAAAATCTTAAGTCCTTTGCACTTTATGACAATGATTAAATGAAATTAGAGACCTCCTATACTTTATGAATCGGGCCCTCCTCTTCTCTGTTCCTCTCGTCCTTACACGAGATCCATCTATAGCATAAGGAACAAGATGAATACAATTTCTTTGAGATCAACCACTACCGAATGGAATGCAAATGTCAAAATTCAACAAGGTAATACTGTATCATGGAAGTTTTTTTTTCATGTATTTTCTAATTTTCCTGAAGCATTTACTGTCTTATCAGAGTTCTTTGTGATGAACTCTGAGATTAGGACAGAAAAAAGAACAGTACAACTAGGAACTACTAATCTCAAAGTAGCCCACAATGGCTTAAATCTCTGCATTTGGTGCTGTGGCTAAGACACTTGTATCCCATAAGCTTGGATTTGACTACTGGCTGTTTCTGATTCCAGCTTCCTGCCAATGTAGATTCTGAGAGATAGTGGTGATGGCTCAATAATCTGTTCCCTACCACTCACATAGGAGACTTGGATTGAGTCCCAGGTTCCTGGCTTTGGCATGGCCTAACTTGGCTGTTGAAGATGTTTGGGAAGTGAACCTGCAGATATAAGACCTTTGTCTGTGTCTGTGTCTTGCTTGCTCACTCGCTCTCTCTAATAAATAAAAATAACAGATAAAAACAAAACTAGGGCAGAGGAAGAGAATGATGCTCCCAGTCACAGAGATGAGAAACAGTTCACTCTGATCGCTTGTTCTCTAGTCTGTTCAGAGCAGTAAGCAGTGTTCCAGGTGCTAAAACAAGAATTTCAAGGAGTGAAAGGTTCTGCACAGTGTCAGATGCCATCAGACAACTCCAGAGGTGGTAGAAAGCCATTGGACATGGCTGTGTAGTGGCCATGGGTGACATTTGGCAGAGCAGCTTCAATTGGAGTTGTGGAAACAAAGACACAATAGAGGGATGGAGCAAAGGAAGTAAGAAGTAGAGAAGTGGGTGTGGAATATGCTTTCAAAAAGTTTGGCAGTGATGAGGAATGTAGGAGTATGTTGGAAACTTGAAGGGAAGTAAGTGCTTAATTAAATTTGTTAACTGAGGGGCTGGCTTTTTTTGCCAGTTATTAGTTACTTCCTGTCCATTAGTTGCTGCTTAGAGAAGAAGAGGTTTGTCATTTGCCATTTTAAGTGGTAATTTTTCAAAGCTAATCTACTGGGGGAAAAAAACCCTACATATTTCATAGGCTGCTGAGGATTATTTTGAAGTTACTGTTTGGGATGATGCAGACCACTGCTTTAAAAACAGTAACACAGATAATGAAGTGGTGATCCTAAAAGTCCAGAATTCCACTCTTTAGTTCATTACAGTGTGAAAATATGAACTGTAGCACCCAATAGGACATCAGAGTAGCCATAGAACTTCGGTCATGTTACCCAGCCTCTTCTGTGGATGATAACAGAACCTGCTACAAAGGGATGTTGTGGGAGTTGGGTGAAGTCATCCATGTGAAAGGACTAGACAAAAACCTATTATGTTTAGCAGGTGCTCAATGAAATTTTTGCCATTTTGTAAGTATTTCTTAACTGCCTACCAACATTATTGGTGGCATTGTGGATATAAATGTGGGCAAGATAAATGTGATCCCTACCTTCACAGAACTTGGAGACCTGAAGTTTTAGGGAAGTAAACAGACAACTAAATTATACCAGGATGTGTATGAAGATTGGAAAAGCACAGTTTTCAGGGTGTAAAAGGAACACATAGGAAAGAGACTGGTCAGTGCAGATAAAACATCAAGGATGGAATATCCAAGCTATGTAGGCTGAATTTAGGGGTGCTACTTTGAGCCAGGGGAAAAGGGAGGAGCTTATATCCACTCTTGCGCTTATCAGTTCATCTCCCATGCTGCCAGAGGGATCTTCCTTAAATGTAAGCTGAGCTTATGCCTAGTGCTTTAGTGGTGTCCCATTGTAATTGGGATGAATTTTTTTTAACTTTTATTTAATGAATATAAATTTCCAAAGTACAGCTTATGGATTACAATGGCTTCCCCCCCATAACGTGCCTCCCACCCGCAACCCTCCCCTTTCTCACTCCCTCTCCCCTTCAAATCACATCAAGATTCATTTTCTATTCTCTTTATATACAGAAGATCAGTTTAGCATATATTAAGTAAAGATTTCAACAGTTTGCTCCCACACAGAAACATAAAGTGAAAAATAATAGATGATTTTTTAAATGATGATGAAATCAGATCAGACCTATTGTCATGTTTAATCCCATTGAGAGTCAAGTTGGGAATTGATAATTTCTTCTTCTTCTTCTTTTTTTTTTTTTTTTTTTACAGAAAATCAGTTTAGTATACATTAAGTAAAGATTTCAACAGTTTGCACCCCCATAGAAACACAAAGTGAAATATATACTGTTTGAGTACTCGTTATAGCATTAAGTCTCAATGTACAGCACATTAAGGACAGAGATCCTACATGAGGAGTAAGTGCACAGTGACTCCTGTTGTTGACTTTACAAATTGACACTCCTGTTTATGGCATCAGTAATCTCCCTATGCTCCAGTCATGAGTTTCCAAGGCTATGGAAGCCCCTTGAGTTCTCCGACTCTTATCTTGTTTAGACAAGGTCATAGTCAAAGTGGAGGTTCTCTCCTCAATTGGGATGAATTTGAACATCCTTAATCACAGACCTTAGTGTCCTTCTATGTCTTCTTTGATCTCTGTGCTTACTAGCTCCTTGTGATCTGGGAAATTCTGGACACTTTTACTCCCCAGATGTTCTTTCTTTCCCACCTTCTTGCTTAAATTGGTCTTTACTTACCTTAAATACTTGAGAGCCCTAGTCCTGTCTTCATTGCCTTCAAGCAAGGAAAGTTGATCTACTACAACCTCCACGGATTTCTGTTTCATGGAATGGTAGTTTATATACTTCTCTGTGTGATTCTAACCATTGGTGTCTGCCTCCCATGGGATGTAAACTCCAGACAAACATGGATCTGATATATGTAGAGCCCTCTTAAGCCCCAGTACTTAACACAGTGCTGTACAGTGAGCATCAACAAGTATTTGTGGAGAGAAGGAAGACTGCTTGAAGTTGACTGTGATCTAAATCTATAAGCCCAATAAACTCAGAACTCAACAGGTGCTCATTGCTGATTCTGTAACAAACATCAATGTTTGCCTTCATCGTGGTGGGGATGTGTGGCCCAGACAAGCCAGTGCATAAATGTCCACTCTGTTTTTCCCAGGGAATCAAACAATTTGAAAAGGCCAAGTCCTGGGGCTTTATCAAAGTAATCTGAATGGGTTTGGAGAGCAGGATGATAGAAAACTACCCAGTTTTAAAACTCACAGACCCTGTGCACACTCAGTTGGCAGATGTAGTAGCCACTCGGGAACATCTGCAGTGAGAAATTTGAAATGCTTAAAGTTTGTTATTATTGTGTTGAAAGAATGTCTGCTTATGGAACTTGCTGGAATGATATTAATTGTTGGGTGAGTCTTGGCAGAAAGAGTGAGAACACTTGGAGTCACACCATTGGCTTTTCATCATACTTAAGCAGTAGGACTTGGGCATTTCTCTGTGTGTTTTCATTTCCACATCTGAATATGCAGATCATAACTACTTGTAAAGCAATTATAAAGGTGAGTAATCAGGTATGTGGAGCAGATTATACAGAGACACATACAGTATGTGCTCAATAAAATAATGCCTATTGTCCTGCACAACCACATTACTTAATGGCCTTCAGAGACTTGTCCACATAAAAAATACAGTGGAAGTAATGCTTGAAAAAATAAATTTGACAAAAATTATTGTAAAATTTGATAAGGCCTAAACATGAATATTCCATCTAGTAATTTCTCTAAGACTTGGAATTACAATAGTGAATTAGAAACAAAAACCCTGGCCACATGGAGTTTAGAGTGAGTAATATTTTACCTATTCATGAAAGGATTTTTTCCCAAGTGAAAAAAGCAGATGGGGAAGTTGATCTACAGAAATTTGAAGAAGTAGAAAGAATTATCAGTGGACTCTTTCTCAAAACAGCTGTGGTAAACATTCTCAGGTATTTTCCTCTGTGCTGTATTTTATGCTAATTATTCTTAATTAAATCTGTGATAGAAATATATTCCTATGTTTATAACGGTTTTTGGAAGTCATTTTTTAATAACTCCATAATGTTCCATGTCATTACTGAATTTACTGAAATCACCTATCATTATAGACTTGTGCCTGAAGTATACCACCCCATAGTTTAGAATGACTGTGTAGGCTAAAGTCAAAGAACAGAAACATCTGGATAAAAAGCTATATGGAGGTTTTTTAAGGCTCTTGAAACATAGCACTCAAACATTTTTAGCAGCGTCTAAACAAGGCATGCTTATGTTTTAGAAAATATTTCATATGACGTTCCTTTAAAAGGAGAGAGAAGCTTGAAAATTCTGCAAGGAAGATAGAAAGTTAAAGCAAAATTAATCATCCTGGCTTGGCTTGGAATGCTAAATATTACTGCTTCTCTTTAGCATGTGTGGCTTATTATGTACAATGCATCTGAATATAAACAGTACAGATTGTGACATTACATTATTCATCATGAATCAACTGTCCATGCTCTATATGGCATGGCACTCAGCTATGCAGCACTCTTGCTCATGAATAAGCAGGTAGAAAATGGATTGTATTCCTCAGGAAGAGGGACTGAAAGGCTAGAATGTTTATTGAGCATTTATTATGTGGATGGAATTTTATATAAATCATTCCACTTAATGAACAGCCCTTGAGCTTGGCAGTTGATGTGCTGCAGGCTGTCTTCCACAGGCTGCCAGAAACCGTCTCTCTCTGCCCCATGTTCTTACGTGGTTGACTTCTAGTTGACAGTGCCAAGGTAACCAGTCATGGAGCTGTATTGCAGCATTGTTGGAGGATGTTAATTTTCCCTGTGTTTTAGGAAGATGACTTGGTAATGATCAGATAATAAAGAACCTGGGAGGAAAGAGACAGGTCATGTGTGATCGTGGTCAAGATGCAGATTCTAGGGGCCAGTTTCAACCAAGTTTTTGTTTTCTGCTCATCTGTGGCAACTTAAATGTTCTTGAGCATAGCCCACTTAGCGTCAAAGACTCCCTTAGCTGCATTCGAGAAGGTGTGCAAGGTATTCTTCACGGACCAGTTACCTTGGAAATAGGATCTTCATTGAGCTTTAGGAATGCAGTGACCTTAGTTATGAATACTGGCATGCATTATCCCTAAGAACTCACTTTGCAGCTTGTAGATAATTAGCCATCAATCATGTGAAAACATAGAAATCTGTGGAGTTGTGTGCCATTCAACAAAAGAAGTCTTCTTGCATTTTTATTATATGCAGTGTCATTGGATTTTTTGTATTAGTTTACAGCTTGTCAGGGGATCCCTGAAGCTGGGTGGGAGAGCTTGGGCATGGCAGCTTACGATGGGTGGGAGAGTCACTGAGCGCAGTTCTCATTTGCTTTTGGTGAGAATGTGTCTGCTGTTCCAGAGCCCTGACCCAGGACATGAGGCTCTGGTCTTATTCTGGTACTTGTTAACCTTCCTTCAACTACAAGATGTAGGAAAAGAGAAATAAAGGATGGGTGTCTCTCAAACCATTTGGGAATCTCCGCTACACATCTTGAATAAAGAGGGCCCAAACAGATGCCATACACAGGTGAGTTTAAATAATCCTGATCTCAGGCCTTGGCCAGAAGCCACAGGTCAGGTAGTCCTCTGTGAGTCGCCCACCGCAGTGAGTGTCTGGATAGTTTTAGGGAGTCTGAGCATTTGACTGATCCAGGCCTCTGTTTCATTGTGTGCCAGGTGTGATGGCAGTGGGCAGTGGAGGGGAATTTGAAAACGGCTGCAGACCCAGGACAGGCTCTTGTCCCCTGAATCCTCCAGGAGAGGGAGGGAGCTGCCCAGCTTGGGAGGATGTCTAGTTGGTGAGTGGACTGCAGGATCCCTGACTGCTGGATGCAACGTGTCTTGCTAAATAGTAAAAACCTTGATGTGTTTATGACTATCTGCTGTTACTACTATTATTATTCAGATAATGGCAGGGCACGGCCAAACACTGGATGCCCCAGCTATGAAGTTGGTAATTTTTATCAAGTCTTCTCTTTCTATTTTCTTACATGCGAAGTGAATAGTGACTGTTGTGCCTCTTTAGAAAAGAGGAAAGAGAGGCTGAGAGAGAGAAAATCCCAAGATCTTTGAAAACCACATAATGCTGTGTAATATAAGGGCGTGATGTTACAGTTTAATTGATCAGCTAGGTAAGAAACATTTTCAACATTTAATGACCAAGCAAGAAATGTGTGCACCGTAACCTAAAACTGTCCCATGAATTTCTCTTAGAGAAGCAGTCATGAATCAGTTGCAGCCCAATACCAACCAAAAGCCCCGTTCACTTTGCCATTTATCTTGGGTCTCCAAGTTCTGCATCAGCATTTTGTGAGATTTTCAGAAAACTTGTGACTCTCATTCTCAGCCCCATAGCACAGCTTCAAAGGCTGCACACTGCTTTTGGAAGTTCCATGAGGGTTTGTCCACTTCAACAATGCTTATTTATCTTTTTTTATAGCTGAAGATACTGTTCACTATTAACTGAAATTTTTAAAAATAAAATTAACACACCTAAAAATTGTACTTTTTATAGAATACCATGTAATACTTCAGTGCATGTGTGCGTTGTGCAGTGGCCCCCCAGCAGGGTAAATGCATCTGTTTCCTCAGTCAGGGAGCAATTCTTCATGGCAGATGTGGATGAACATTCTGTGGATAAGTGCATGGTAGGTTCCTACCAATTCCTGTAGGGAAAGCATTTTCTCCTGTGGGTGGATTTGAGTGCTTTCATCTGGAAGCAAGTGTGATGGCACAGAAGATGGTTCCCCTTTGGCTGTGATTTCAGGGCACAGCAATTTCAGCCTTGAGCTGCAGCCAGCAGTTGATCATGGTTCCTGGAAATATTGAAGTGCTCTTTGCCAGGTTTATCCCTGATTGTCTTTCCCCCCACAGTGAGTTTTGGGGAGTGGGGGACTAGCCAGCATGCAGGAGTCATTGTAGGTAATGGTTTTAATGACTTGGGGTGTTTCAGGTATTTACTGACCTATGTAGAATTTCAGGAAGCTCCTTAATGAGTGTGCTCAACAGTGTCTACTACAGTGATTCACTCCTCTGTTAGACATGCTAGAATAATAACCTTGGAGATCATATTTCCCAGGCCTTCATGTTACTACACATTTAAATACGTGGGCTTGAAAATCAGACACATTAGGTTTTAAATGCTGTCTTTGCCATATATGGCTGTGTAATCTTAGGAAAATGTCCCAAGCTGCCTCATTCAATTTTCCTCATCTCAGAAGCAGTGGTGATGGTTCTCACACAACGAGATGGTTTACAACAATGACAATGATTTATGAAAGCATGGTAACTGGTCCATGCATGTGGCACAAAACATGATAATCGTTATTTAAAGGCAGATAGACGAGGCAGTAGGATTTCTTAAAGGATGCTTAGTGTTCAAACGAATTATTAAAGTGTAAATACTCCAGCATGAGGGTCACATACATCTACCTCTAATAAAACCATAACAATTTCATGTGTGTTGATTTTTCAGTTCTTGAATGAGACAGATGCAAGGAAGTATCTGGAGTATTCAGAAGGTGGTAACAAGGGATTATGGATTAAGTGGAAGCAAACTTTTGGAAAAGGGCCTAAATGGGGAGATGGAAATAATGCTGGTGACGTGTTTCGTCTACCATCATTACTTGATTCAAAAATACATTTTCACATACTTTGTAATTTTCAATGCACAAATAATGTGAATTTTTCAGTGAAAACCTGCTTGCCACCTAGTTTCTAAAATTGTTTACCATACTTTGTATTACCACATTGATTCATCCATCATTTCAAAGCAGATTACAAACACCAGCCTTCAGATGATTAGTTTTAAACTTTTAAAGTTCATAGAAAAGTAAAGTTATTCTAATGCAAATGTTTTTAAGTATATAGGCATTGATTTTTCACAATACACATTTTCTTTTTTTTTCTTTTTATTTATTTGGGTAGAGTTATAGACAGTGAGAGAGACAGACAGAAAGGTCTTCCTTCCATTGGTTCACTCCCCAAGTGGCCGCTATGGCTGGTGCTGCGCCGATCTGAAGCCAGGAGCCAGGTGCTTCTTCCTAGTCTCCCATGCGACTGCAGGGGCCCAAGCACTTAGGCCATCCTCCACTGCCTTCCCAGGCCACAGCAGAGCGCTGGACTGGAAGAGGAGCAACCAGGACCAGAATCTGGTGCCCATATGGGATGCCGGCACTGCAGGCGGAGGATTAACTGAGTGAGCCACGACACCAGCCCCACACATTTTCTTGTTTAAAGACTTAATTTTTATTTGAAAGAGTTAGACAAAGATCTTCCATGTGCTGGTTCACTCCCCAAATGGCCACAATGGCAGGAGCTAGGTAGGCCATGCTGAAGCCAGGATCCAGGAGCTTCTACCAGATCTCCCATGTGGGTGCAGGGGTCTAAGTACTTGGAACATATTCCAGTGCTTTCCCAGGTGCATAAGTAGTGAGCTGGATCAGAAGTGGAGCATCTGGGACCTGAACTGGCACCCTTATGGGATGATGGTGCTTCAGGCAGAGGCTTAACCTATTATGCTGCAGTGCCTGCCCCCACAGTACAATTTCTTTTCTTTTTCTTTTTTTTTGACAGGCAGAGTTAGATAGAGAGAAAGGTCTTCCTTCTGTTGGTTCACCCCCAAAGGGCTACTACGGCCAGCACGCTGCGCCAATCCAAAGCCAGGAGCCAGGTGCTTCCTCCTGGTCTCCCATGCGGGTGCAGGACCCAAGCACTTGGGCCACGGCAGAGAGCTGGACTGGAAGAGGAGCAACCGGGACAGAACCAGTGCCCCAACGGGGACTAGAATCCTGGGTGCTGGCGCTGCAGGCTTTGGATTAGCCTAGTGAGCCATGGCGCCGGCCCACACAGTATACATTTTCAATGAGAAAAACTATAGGTGGATTTCAAAATTTTTGTAACCAAACTTTAATTTCCATGAACTTTTTTTTTAAAAAAAGATTTTATTTGAGAAGTAGAGCTACAGACAATGAGCGGGAGAGAGAGATCTTCCATCTGCTGGTTCACTCCCCAAGTGGCCGCAGCAGTGAAGCTGGGCCAATCCAAAGCCAGGAGCCAGGTGCTTCTTCCTGGTCTCCCATGTGGGTGTAGGGGCCCAAGCACTCGGGCCATCTTCCACTGCTTTCCTAGGCCATAGCAGAGAGCTGGATTGGACAAAGAGCAGCCAGACTAGAATTGGATTAACCTGCTGTGCCACAGCTCCAGGTCTTGCATGAACTTTTAAAAAGTAGTCATATATTAATTGCAAAATTAGCATACATTGAGCTGGATGGTTGTTAAATGTAGCAGTGAATGAATTTTGACAAATGAATAAATTTGTTTGAATAGCTATCAAATCATAGGATGCTAATGTCACTCCAGAAAGTTTTCCCCGAACCCTGATTTACCCCATCAATCTCTGATCTTCTGGAATCAACAACTGCTCTTTCTTACCAGTTCTGTTTTCATATAAATGGGGTCACATGCTCATCTGTGTTTGGCTTTTTCACTTAACATAATGTCTGCTTGAGCAGTACTCCATTCAGTGAGGTACAGTTCCTTCATGGACACCCCGTGATTGAACAACTGCACTTGGTTTCAGTTACTGTGAATAGAGTTGACATTATGGTACAAGTCTTTTGTGGACACATGCTTTCCTTCTCTTAGATAACTACCTAGAAGTAGGATGACTAGATCATAGGATTGTGTGGGATTTAGCTTTATAATAAATAGAACCTTTTCCAAAATGGCTGGTTCATTTTATTTTCCCACAACAAAGTGTAAAAGCTATGGTTGTGAGCCAGCGCTGTGGCACAGGAGGTTAATCCTCCACCTACGGTGCCGGCTGCTCCTCTTCCGATCTGGCTCTGTGCTGTGGCCTGGGAAAGCAGAAGAAGATGGCCCAAACACTTGGGCACCTGCACCCACATGGGAGATCCAGATGAGGCTCCTGGCTTCAAATTGGCCCAGCTCTGGCTGTTGTGGCCATCTGGGAAGTGAACCAGCAGGTGGAAGACCTTTTCTCTCTCACTCTAACTCTGCCTCTCAAATAAATATATAAAATCTCTTTAAAAAAAAAAAAAAAACTGTGGTTGCTGTCCATTCATGACAGTGTTTGGTTTTGTTAGTCTTTTGCCTTTGCCTTTTTTTTTTTCTTTTCCTTCTCAAAGCAGAGAAACCGAGACAGATCTTCCATCTCCTGATTCACTCTCCAAATGAGTGCAACACCCAGGGCTGGACCAGGCTAAAGCCAGGAGCCACACTGTCTTGTGGGAGGCAACAAGACCCAAGTATTTGTGTTCTCCCCGCCTCCCCTGGTGCTGCCTTCTTAGGGTGACCATTAGCAGGATGCTGGATTGGAAGTGGAACCAGGATTCAAACCAAATACCCCAGTATGTTATGTGAATGTCTCAAGAGATGTCTTGGACTCTGAACTGAACAGCTGCTCGAATGTTGTCAGTCTTTCTAATTTTAGCCATTCTCTTGTGTGTGTGGTGGCATCGCATTGTGGTTCAAAGGTATCCTTTTTTCCTTACATTTAATATCATTTGTAGTACATCTTACCAACTATGTTGATAATTACGTTGGTTTGTTGCTTTTTATTTTTCTATCTTTTCCAGTGAAAAAGAGGGTCCTATCAAGTCCATTATACTTCTTAGAATTGTGAATATCTTGGAATCAAGAAAATCTTGTACTTACAATCTTGCTGTTGTGAGCTCTAAGAGA
Organism: Oryctolagus cuniculus; assembly: GCF_051225735.1. Taxonomy (NCBI): domain Eukaryota; kingdom Metazoa; phylum Chordata; class Mammalia; order Lagomorpha; family Leporidae; genus Oryctolagus; species Oryctolagus cuniculus. The sequence continues at coordinate 57,368,022 of NC_142885.1, forward strand.
ACATCTCTGGTGTTCACTGCCGGGGCCTGGGGTGGTAATTGGTGTGTAACATCCGATGAGTAGATGAATGAATTTCTGCTCCTTTGCTGAGGCTGGTTCATATCATCTGTGCTTTTGACTAGATTTAAAACATACTGGGGTACATGCCTGTTCTTCATTGTGCTCCCCAGATTCATCCTTTCCTAATTATTGTGTGCGACTTGCAGATCATAGGAATGCACGTAGGCCAAGTCAGTTGGAAGGTCAGAAGGCCCCAACTTCATGGGAAATCAAGCGTCCATGAGCTGGACATCGAAAAGCTTGTCCAGGTCTTTGGGAACCAGTCAGTTGGCACTTGGAAATGCTCAAAAGCATAGGAAACTAATCACTTGGTTTTGATCCATTAGCTCAGCTGTAATGTAGCAGAGCTAATGCAGTCATAGGCAGCAGACAGTTTCTCTGGAAGAAAAAAATAGAGCTCCTTTCACTTCTGCAATGAAAATTAAATGTGGAAATAATTCCTTGCTCCTTTTTGGAATATTACTGTGCTATTAACTAGGCTAAGATCATTAAAAAGTAATGACATGAAGTTGCATGCATCATTATTTTAAGAGAGATTGAATGAAAATATACTGTCGATCTTTTCAGTTTCTTGCTTCATCCCTGGCTTAATAGGCATTGGCGTAAGGACCACTCTGAACATATATTTTAATATTAAAAATAGAGCTTTGGCCTTGAAAAAGGAAATCTGGATCATTAGAAAATGGGCTGACAGCCCTCATAACATCTCCCTGGTACTTTCTTAAAATCAAGTTTTCATTAGTACAAAATTAAGAGTGACTCTCAAACTCAGTTGCTCAGAAAAAGGAATATAAAGTTCACTGGTTTGAAAGATGTGACTACACTTTACTTACTGCTATTTCTGGGAAAAAAATTATCAGATGATATTGTTCTAATCACCGGAATCTATTTATCCTGCATCCATATTGTGTTTCCAAAGGTCTGGGAAAATGTAGGTTAAGATGGACAGTCTGTCCTGCAGATCCTCAGGAAGTTCTGCTGGTCACATAGCATGTCTTACATCCAGAAGGGCTGGATGTGAGGAAGAAAAGGCTTTCCTAAAGATACGGATTCCCAGATTACAGCAACTGCCTACTTCTCCGCTTTCTCCTGACGTACCACAGGCATGCCCCTGAGAGCTCAGCAAATAGTGTGGCGGCAGCAGAAATCAGATCTTGGACGACTGCAGTATTACCCTTTGGATGGAAGTCCTCCATGCCTCACCTAAAACCCCTATGCGGCAGATGGCAATCTTGGTGTCCTCCTGCCTTCTAGGCCTTGGTGGAGAGCTGTTACTGGCTCCCCAGGCCTTCAGGATAAAAAGAATATATGACAACAATAAAATGCTATCTCAGAGTGACTAGATACAGAAGCAAAATCTGCCAATTTTACTCTCCTTTCATGATCAGACCTATAATAGATTTTACTGTAAGATTCTAATATTATAAACACATTATAGTTATTAAATACTTTACCATATGACAAAGACAAATATGTTTACTGAGAAGAATTTGGAAAATTCAACAGTGTGTAAAAAAAAAAAAATGAAAAGTCTTGCTAATACCATCTATCAGCAACCATTGTTAGTATTTTCTTGTATTTACCTCCAGGTTTTCTCCCTGCCCTCTTCCCACCCAATGCTTTTAGATAATTGACCTAATTATGATCATATGCTATGTACAGTGTTGCACCTGTTTCAACATGCTTGCATAAGAATATCTACTTGTTATTAAAAATTCTTCATGAACACAAGGTATCTCCAAATAGTTGAAAATGTTACAAAAAATTGTAAGGACTACAGAATTATTTACAGCAAAATAAATTTGTCTTTTTTATTTCCATGAACTTCCTGAAATATTCTCATAGAAATGATCTTTTGAACTTTCTGTTCCACTTAGGGGGTTTGGCGTGATTTTATTTGCCCTTGAAATTAAATAGCATATCATTTGTTTAGGGTCTCAGTTATGCTCGAAGTTCTTAGTACCACAAAAACCACACTGGTGGCTTTTATCATTTATTAAAGTTTGTCCCTAAATCTGTCTCAAAAGAAAATTATAGTAAAATCTCATATATAGACTTTCCCAGTGGAGGTTTTTACCCAGATCTGGATTCTGAAGTCAGGGAACTTTTTGAACTGGAAAGAGGCAGCTTCTCTTGATGTCTGGGGCCAGCAGGACCTTGGGGCAGAAGGCAGGAGCTCAGGACCACATTTTTATACCATTCTCTCTTATAGCCATCATCTGACATAAGCGGGAATGTAACATTGAAGGAATGTGGATGCAGAATAGTGAGCAGCTCCCTGGGAAATTAAGAATAAAGTCAATCTAAGTCCTTAAAATTACTGCTTCAGGGCCAAGGTGAAAACATATCTGTTGTGGATTCAGAAAGATGTGAGTTCTGATTTCTCCTTTATAAGCTATGTGTGCCTGGTAAGCTGCTTAACTTTCCTTTTTGTTCAGTAAAATGAGGAAGGTAACTAATTTATATGATGGTTGGGAGAACTAAATGAGAGAATGTAAGAAGAGCCTCTCTAATCAATGATAGTTATGGTTTATAATTAGGATTATTATTACTATTTTAAGTTCACCCAATGATGGCCTAGGTGATTTTTTATACATACATGAGCTAGCATATGTAAGCTTGGGAATAATTTCAAAGTCAGTTTTGACATGTACCAGCAGTGCCCCTAAAGGGTTACCTGTATCAAAAGTGCATGTAATGAAGAACATGTCGCTGTGAGGTTGTGAGAACAGAATAGGATTGCATTCTGAAAGTAAGAGAGATGGTTTACTTGCTGTAGCAGGCTTGTTCCCACGTGCATGGTGAGGATGCAGTGGCAAACAATGCCAGGACATCTGCCCCATGAAGTTGATCGTATTTGCAGGGGTCTAAGTCGTGTGTACAGAATACTCTGTTCTAATGAGTTGTACACTTCCTGAAATCTGTGCTTTGAATCCATCCACAATATGGACACATTAGGAAGTGAATGACTGTATTCCTCCGGGCAATTAATATGGCCCACAGAGGGCTATTGTGGGCAAGATGGAGCGCTGTGAGCCTGGACTCGCACCTTGGAATTCAATGGTTAGGACCAGGCAGCTTTTCTTGAGTCCATGGCATCAACAAGGAAGATAGCTCACAGCTTTTCCCATAGAGCTTTTCACAGTCTGAAGTGGTCACAGGGCTTCCATTGCTAATAGATTATCCTGGGGACCAAATATTTTTTAATTTGATTTTTAGAATGCTCTTTCAAAGTTGTGCATCCTCTCTGGATACGTGTCGTGCTCTCAAGAACAAGATCAGGAGAGACTTGTTGAAAATTGCGGCTTAGCCAAGGAGAAATGACTGAATACTAAAATGAAGTAAATATTCTAAATGAAATATTCATGGGCACGGGAAATAGGATCAGTGCTTAATAATATGACCATGTGAGATTTCAGGAACCCTCCCCATCCCATGCCTCTTGAAAATTACACACCCGTCACCTCTCCCATGTGAGCATGAACATATATAATTAATACTCATTGTTAATAATACATTTTCTAATTTCCAGTTGTGAAAATACAGCGTTTCCATCTCTTGAAGGCTCACCTATATTTGGTCATTAGCATTTTGTCATAGGAGGCAAGAGTGATTTACGTGGACAGTAAATCGACAGGCAAGCTGCTGCTTTGGGCTCGGGCCAAATTCCTTGGGGAAAGGCTTCATTTATCACTTAGGACTTAGGGTGGTTCTTGTGCTGATTTATGTGGGAGGGAATGAGAGGGAGTGCTGTGGAAGGGTCTCAGAGCCCTGGAGGATTAGTAGTGACAGAGTACCTGGAAGATCAGCTGTCGGAGTCACAGCAGCTCCTGTTGGGAGAGGGATGCAATTTCTGATCACCTGTCCTACTTCTGAGAACATGTGGCTCCACCGTTCTCCATAACCAGCAATAGTTACCTCTACTGCTCATCTCTGGATATCTGACCAGCACAACCAACTTCAAACTTTATCTTCAGAATTTTTTTTCTTTCCTCAATGAAGATTGATTTATCTGAAAGGCAGAGTGACAGAGAAAGAGGGAGATCTTCCATCTGCTGGTTCACTCTCGGATGGCTGCCATGCCAGGAGCCTGGAACTGCATCTGGGTGTCTCATATGGGTGGCAAGAGCCCAAGTACTAGGCCTATCTTTTGCCTTCCCAGGTGCATGAGCAGGGAACTGTATCAGAAGTGGAGGGGCTGGCGCTGTGGCGCAGTGGGTTAACGCCCTGGCCTGAAGCGCCAGCATCCCATATGGGCTCTAATTCGGGAACTGGCTGCTCCACTTCCCATCCAGCTCTTTGCTATGGCCTGGGAGAGCAGTGGAAGATGGCCCAAGTCCTTGGGCCCCTGCACCCACATGGGAGACGTGGAGGAAGCTCCTGGCTCTGGATTGGCACAGCTCCAGCCATTGCGGCCAATTGGGGAGTGAACCATAGGATGGAAGACTTCTCTCTCTGTGTCTCTCTATCTGTCTCTGTCTCTCTGTCTCTCTGTCTCTCTATCTCTGCCTCTCCTCCCTCTCTGTAACTCTGACTTTCAAATAAATAAATAAATAAATCTTTAAAAAAATAAAAAATAAAAAAGTGGAGCAGCTGGGTCACAATCAGGCACCTGTATGGGATGCCAGCACTGCAAATGGCAGCTTAATCAGCTGTGCTACTGTGGTAGCTCAATTACAATTCCTTTCAAAACACCTCCTCTTTTAGGTGCTCACTAGATCCACGCAAAAGCCTTTGACTGCAGGCGAAGCAGAATTTTTATCTCCTGTTTTCAGTTTGAAAAACTAAGAACCTCACCCATAACCACAATGGTAATCAATGACCAGCAAGCTTTAGGAGTTTTGTGTGTTTAATCAATGGTCCAGCATTTGTCCCTGTGTACCATCTTGGATCAGAGACCAGTTTTCTTGTCTATGTCCCGCTCCTTTGGTGCCCATTGAGTCTTTCTAGGTCCTTGTGGTTGCTCAGCCCTCCCCACTGTGAGGAATGCTACTTAAAGAGGAAAGCACTAATGGAGTGTTTTTTTGCCTTGCTTCCATCAAAGATTGTCTCTCTTAGAACCTGTTCTCTACAGATCTTTTTTGAATTGCTTGATGTGCTAATTTAATGAAGAGAAGCTGACAGTGATTCAATGAATTAATAACTTTAAAAAAGTTATTTACTTACTTGAAAGGCAGAATTACAAAGAGCCAGAGGAAGAGAGAAAGAGAGAGAGAAATAGATCTTCCTTCTGCTGGCTCACTCCCCAAATGGCTGCCACGGCTGGAGCTGCGTTGTTGGATCTGAAGCCAGGAGCCAGGAGCTTCTTCCGGGTCTCCACTTGGATGCAGGGGCCATCCTTCACTGCTTTCCTAGACCATAGTAGAGAGCTGAGTTGGAAGTGGAGCAGCTGGGACTCTAACTGGCACCCATATGGGATGCCAGCGCTGCAGGTGATGGCTTTACCTGCTGTACCACAGTGCCGGCCCCCATGACCTTTCCTATACCATTTTCACAATGACCTCTGACCTGAGTCACTCCAGGTGTTGAAGTTTGGCTCCTGCTTCAGGAGGAAGACCATCTTGGAGGGGTGGCTAGTGTAGATCTTGGTGGGAGAATGAGACAGTTCATCCTGAATATCAGCATCTTTCACTTTGACTTCTCATGGTAAAACAGAACAGAAGTGACCTGTCAGGAGAGATGTGTCCTTTAATGAAAATTCACTTCATTTAATCCAGTGTTGGGGAAATCAGAATTTTGGGACGCCAAAGCAAGAACTTCCAAAGATGTATGGGAAGGCTGTGGCTCTTGGAGTGGACTCAGACATACTTGGATCTGAATGTATTTGGCTGCCTATGAGTGATGAGCTGCTGGGACAAGCTAATTAATCTTACAGACCTTCTGTTGCTTATCTATAAAACAGAGGTAAATTTACCAATAATCATCCTTACTTTTCACCTCACAATTGTTTAAAGATGCCCCAATTAGCAAAGTGATGAAAATACTTTATGAATTATGACATGCCATCCAGTTGTCTCGGGGCAAAAATATAATGGGAGAAATTTTATTTTTTCACATGGAATAGTACATGTTTGCAGGCATTTTACAGTAATGTGGAAGAATGCTAGGTAATGAAGACCAGCATTTTTTTAGGATCTTAAAATTGTGTGTTTTACAGCTCTTTGGGACAGGTGCTGTGGCGTAGCAGATTAGGCTGCCAGTTGGGTTGCTCACATCCCTTATCAAAGTGCATCTACTTCTGACTCTGCTGCCTGCTAATGCTCCCAGGAGACAGCAAATAATGGTTCAGGTACTTTGGTTCTTGCCACACACAGGGGAGCCCCAGATAGAATTTCTAGTTTCTTGGTTTGGCCTGGCTCAGTGTGTGGTTGTGGGCATCTGGAGAGTGAACCAGCAGATGGAAGATTTCCTTTTGCTTGTCTCTCTCTGTGTGTCTTTCTGCCTTTCAAATAGATGAAAATTGTTCTGCAGAGAACATTGACTTGAACTTGCCTTGTTCCTTGAAAAGACTGAGGTGGTCTCAGAGGATCCAAACCCTTCACTGGCTGTGGACAGATTCTTCTCCCCTTGAATGGCCCATCTCCTAAAGCAGGAGTATAGAACCTCTTTTCTTCCGAGTGCCATTTGGATATTAATAATTATTCGTGGGCCATACCAAATTGTCAGCTTAAAAATTAGCCTGCTAAATATAGGTGTACTGAATTTCAAGTTCTGTGTGGCCAGATCAAATGCTTGTATAGGCCTTATATAGCCTGTGGACTGGATTTTCCCACCTCTGTGACCTAAACAAACTAATCTGGCCCTCCTGTTCTGAGATCCTCTTCCCTACTTGGGTTTTCTCTTAAACTCAGAGGGTCTACACCCCGACTGCTTGGTGGTTCTGATTTAGCAACTAGAACTGCTAAGATCCCTCCCCCACCCTGTATCCTTTGAGTTGAGTGTCCCAGTCAGAATAATCTCTGAGAATGGACTTGTCTAGCACTTTCAAAATTGGAACCTCCAGCCTCCTGCATAGAATAGTCTGGCTCTCAACTTGTGTGATTCACGTTTCCTGGGGTCCATATGCTCTCTGCGAAACCTCCGTCTCTAAGCCAGAATTGCTGTAAATCTGGTGAAGGGCTCTTATTTTCTGAAGACCGTGTCTGACTTCTCTTGAGCTATCGGTGGTGGAAGGTGTAGCATGAAAACTTTTTTTTTTTTTTTTTAAGACAAAACCTACGGTGACTTTCTTTCCTTCTTGGCAGTCTTTATGAAGCAGCTTTTTCATTTGGGGCTGTGCTGAAAGCATTCTGGTGGTTCTGCTGTCTGGGCCTGCTCAACAACTGCATCTTTCTGATGTCTGCTCTTTAACGATTTATGCTGAAATTACCATGCTTTGTCTCAATCGCTGCTATTAATTTCCAGTCGTACTTCTTTGGAGGAAAGGAACCCTTGGATAGACATTGTGGTAGTGGAGTCAAAGATCTGGTTCTATGAGTGCTGATGAAGTGAGAAATAGAGCCTGATGGGCTGGGGATGGTGCCTTCTACAAGGATACCAGAAGGGACTTGGGATGACCTGACAGGGATTTCAGAGAAGTAGGCTGTAGTGTTAACTGTCTTTGGCCTGCAAGATGACCAGATCTGCCCAAACTCTTATCTCTTTGTTGGTTGTCAGAGCAAGCCCAAATGCAAGCAGATGTTACAGGCCATGGCCCTCTGTTGATACTCCACCCCCAAAAGTTTGTTTATTGGAGGTGTCCCTGGTATAGGGAGAGTGTGTATTATGGGTGCCAGTGGCTTGGATATTAGATCTCCCTTCCACTGTTCATCCAGAGTTGTTATTTTTTATCTGTGTTAAAGGTAGAATTCCAGACCTCTTGTTTTGGAAGACTCTGCTGTTAAGTTTTAGTCCACAGAAGCAGACTAACTTACTTAGAGGAAAAAAAAAAGGAATTTAGTAAGGAGAAATGGTGGAGGTGATACTTGGCTAGCAGTTAAGATGCCAATTAGGATGTTTTCATTTCACATTGGCGTGCCTGGGTTTAATCCCTGACTGTAGCTCCCAGCTCTGAGGTTTTGCTAATGCAGACCCTGGGAGGCAGCAATGATGGCTCAGGTGGTTGAGTCTCTGACACCTTAGGGGAGACTTGATTTGAGTTGAAAGGATGAGTTTCAAAGTACTACCACATCACACGGCTGAATGTCTGAGAACTCCAGGTCTTCTCTACAGCTGGCATTCTAAGAACTTTATTTAAGAAGCTAAGGAGAATTTAGAACCTCCAAGAAAGGATCTAGTGTATGATGTTACTCAGATGTATCCTGCCTGAAAAGGAGTGTACCCCAGGCAAAATGCAAACTTAGATGATAGTCCTGGACAGAGGCTCTGACCCTTGCTAATTCCTTCTCCAGTAAAGGATGCTGGGAATTTTCCTGATGGGGGTGTGTCCTGAAATATTTAATCATATCCGTGAAATCTGACATAAGGGTAGAAAGGAAATTATTCATCATATATATTTCATTGTTCTTTTTTTTTTCCTTTTTTTTTTTTTTTTTTTTTTTGGACAGGCAGAGTGGACCGTGAGACAGAGAGAAAAGTCTTCCTTTTGCCGTTGGTTCACCCTCCAATGGCCGCCGTGGCCGGCACGCTGCGGCCGGCGTACCGTGCTGATCCGATGGCAGGAGCCAGGTGTTTCTCCTGGTCTCCCATGGGGTGCAGGGCCCAAGCACTTGGGCCATCCTCCACTGCACTCCTGGGCCACAGCAGAGAGCTGGCCTGGAAGAGGGGCAACTGGGACAGACTCCGGCGCCCCGACCGGGACTAGAACCCGGTGTGCCGGCACCGCAAGGCGGAGGATTAGCCTAGTGAGCCGCGGCGCCGGCCTATTTCATTGTCCTTACCTCCCAAGTAATGAACTCTCTGGCTTCAGACTTGAGAAATCTGGGCTCACATTTGGGATGTGCCTCAGTTTCACCCATTTGGGGGCTCTGGGGGTGAGGATGTTGGAAAAAATCTCACAGGCTCTTTCCATCTCTAATCTTCTGAGAATGTTAAGATTCTGATAAAGATTATCATATTTTATGGCATTTTGATTATAGCAATTTATCTTTAGCATTCAACTTTCCTTTTTTTATGACCACACTATTTGACATTTGGAGTGCTTTAGGACTCTGTAATACAATCTTAACAGCTTTTTTCCTCAAAAGTAAATTTCACTGGACACCTTTAATTCAGAGCAAAATAAAGTAAAATTTAGACTGAAATATCTCTGACCTGAAGAAACTGAATTATCTCTTTTTTCCATAATAAATTTCAGTATTTCAGCTGTCCCTCCCTTGTCTCCTGTTTGGCCACTGAGAGGTTATCTGAAGACTTATTTGGCCACATCCTTGGCTTCACTTAGGCCCATATTTTAAAGGAGCTGACCCATAGGAACACAGGTCATGTGGACACATTGGTCACTCCATTTGGAGTTCTCAGGGGAGACCTATGACTGTTTAGGAAAAACCATTGACTATTTGAGATTGGGTTTGAGCACCTAGAGAAGCCATTGAGTTTTGTGCAAAATTTTCTTCCATGGAATGCGTAGCTTGTCAGTGAGTCATTTTGTGACTTTAATGCATACCTTGAGTATGTAAAAAGCAAGGATTGTAGTAAGAGTGTGACTTTGCAGATTGCCGTGTGTGTGTGTGTGTGTGTGTTTGTGTGTGTATAGCTTTCAGAGATCTTGGGGGCCAAGGGAAACTAACTGCAATGGCCCATTCTCTGTGTGACCACTTTGATTCCAGTAACTTTCTTTATCCTTAACTAAATAAATTGGTTATATCAGGAAGGATAGGGAAAGAAGACAAGGAAGGAGAGAAAGAGGAAGACAAATACTCCCAAACTCATGACTACCTAGGAAACTTACAAATACTCAACACATACATGAGGATCTCAATGTGACTGATAATCGTGTATATAAATAACTGGGACTCCTTGTGGCCCTGTCTTACATAATGTCTCATTTTTTATCCAAAAAATATAATTGAACACAAATCAATGCTTTATTCAAACTTTTGAGAAATAATAAAATAATGCATTCCAATGCATTCCAATGCAATTAACAAGTGATCTTCAAAAAGTTCATGGAGAATGCATTAGACAAACTATGTGTGCACTTAAATTTTTTTGGCACCAAAATAAAATATTTTAATTCCATTTTCTATCAGCTTGTTGAAGTACCCTCATAGTTCTTAAAACATCTGTATTTCTCAGTCCCAGTTTCTTAGATACTGAGAAATGATTCCCTGTTAATTTTCCTTGCTGTTTCTCTATACTGTCCCAATTGCTTCTTGATGTGTTATCTGGAAAGCTCTACTATTTACCCAATTCTCTTCCTGATCTCATATTTTTAAGTAGTCACATACAGATTAAATAAGCCATAGAGTTCTTTGGTTTTTCTATTATTTAGCACTACTTGGGTTCTTCCCATGTTAGGGTTCTCCAGAGAAACAACCAACAGGGTGCGTGCACTTCCGTGTATATCACATGTGCACACAGGTATGTGTGTATGTGCATTTAAGAAATTGGCTCGTGTGATTATGGAGGCTGGCAAGTCTCAAATCTTAGTGGCAGTGAGCTGGAGACCCCGGAGAGCCCAGGGTACAAATTCCTATCTGAAAGATGGCAGGCTGGAGACCCAACAAGAGCCAACAGTTCTAGTCTGAAGGTCAAAAAAGAGGAATGTAAGGCAGAGGATGCTCCCACTCACCCCAAAAAACCTCCCTTCCTAGATACAGCTAAAATAAGGTTAGACCAAATGTCTGGGCCCCCATCGGCCAGTCAAGTTGACACATAAAGTGACCCCTCACACTGCCCTTTCAAATGGACCTTGGGAGCTAGACTCAGATATTCCCTCCTTAGCAGGCAGGCACTGAGGAGGATACAGACTGTAATTTAATATCTTGTCTTCTCATTCCAGTCACAACAACCTTGCAGGATTGTTAAAGAGCCAGAGGTGGTGTATGTCAAACAGCTAGAGCCTAGCAAAGGATCAGGGCTCATAAGAAGGACGCTGTGCAGTCATTCTTGGTCTCTCTGAGATTTATTGTGTAGATGCCTTTACACTGGGTGTTGGACACAGACAACAAATGCAAAGGAGCAGTGAGCTCTGCTAAGACACGCCTCCTCCAGTGGCTATGTGAATGAATGTTAATACAGCTTAAAGCATTCAACCAACAAGCAGTGCTTTATCCTAAGCTGTGATAGGGTAGGGATATACTGTGTGGATACACAGACAAAACAAAGCGTTTTTTCCAAGAGGAACTTGTTTCTAATGGTAAAGATAATCTGGCAAGCAGATAAAAAACAAGGTGATAGGTAATCATTAAGACGAGACACAGTGAGTTCTTAAAGCAAGAGGTTGAGTTACAAACCCACCTGAGACAGAAGGAGTGTATATTCTCTGGTCTCTGTACAAAGCTAAGAGAAGGAAAGAAGCAGTGTTTGGCCTGCTGTGTTAGGCATTTCTAAATCTTGAAAATTTTTATGAATTAAATTTTCATTTAATTTCTAATGAGCACTCTTATGGAATAGGTGTTAATACTCTCCTTTTCAGACACTAAGACTCAGAGAGGTTAAGTGGCTTGCCCAATGTTGCACAGCAGGGAGGAGTGAAGCCTAGACTAGAAGCACGTCTAAAGATGTCTTCCTTAAACTGCTGTTGTTGAGGAAGCCTGCTACCTTCTGATTGCTTTGAAGAGGAAGAACTGCAAAGGCTTAGAGCGTTGAAAATGCCTGGGCAGTTTGTGTTTGGGGAACGCGTGATCGAAGGTCGTGTTGCAGGAAAAGTTGTTGCTTTGGGGGATGTGGCCACTGCTCACAAGGATAGAGAAAAGAAGTAGAGAGAGAATGTGCAGTAAGGGCAGGGGTTGTAGGAAGGTATAGGGATGGAGATGAGAGCGATGTCTGTCTCTACACGGGCGGTGTGTGAAGGCCAAGTTTCTAAAAGGGATGGGTCATTAAGAGCATGGGGCTTACATGGCATAGTGGGTAAAGCCTCTACCTGTGGTGCTGACATCCATATAGGCAATAGTTCAAGTCCCAGCTGTTCCTCTTCCAATTCCACTCCCTGCTAATGGCGTGGAAAAGCAGTGGAAGATGGCCCAAGTGCTTCTGCCCCTACAGTCAAGTAGGAGACCCAGAAGAAGCTCCTGGCTTTGGATCGGCCCAGCTCTGGCCGTTATAGCCATTTGGGGAGTGAACCAGAAGATGGAAGACTTTTCTCTCTGTCTATCCCTCTCTCTGTCTTTAACTCCACCTCTCAAATAAATAAATATTTAAAAAACAAAAAAGAGCATGGGGGCTGGCACTATGGCTTAGCTGGTAAAGCTGCCGCCTGCAGTGCTGGCATCCCAAATGGGCACAGGTTCAAGTCCCAGTTGCTCCTCTTCCAGTCCAGCTCTCTGCTGTGGCCCAGGAGGGCCAGGAGGGCAGTGGAGGATGGCCCAAGTGCTTGGGCCCCTGCACCCGCATGGGAGACCAGGAGTAAGCTCCTAGCTCCTGGCTTCAGTAAGCTCCTAGCTCCTGGCTTCAGATCGGCTCAGCTCCGACCATTGTGGCCATCTGGGGAGTGAACCAGTGGATGAAAGACCTCTCCCTGTCTCTGCCTCTCTGTAATTTTGCCTTTCAAATAAATAAACAAATCTTAAAAAAAAGAGCATAGGACTCAGATGGACCTTATTTTGAGTCCCAGATCTACCAACAACCAAGTGCATAACTTGGTCAAGTGACTCAATTTCTCTGAGCCTCAGTTTCCCTAGATGTGAAACTTGGACAATTATACCATCTGACTCAAAGGATTGTTGAAAAATGAGACAAAGTAAATTGCTCAGCAACACGCCTGACATATACTAACTGCTCAATAAATGTGATTGTTCTCATTACCGTTATTCATTTTCTTGGCACAGTGTAGACCCATTTTTCTTGTATACCTAATTTAGGGAGGTTAAAGGACAGCCATCATGCATTCTTGATAGGTTCTGTGTGTGTAGCAATCATAGGCTTCAGATACAGCTGTGCCTTTCAGGGGCCTCTAGTGATCTTGCTAGGCTAAGCTGTTGGTCTCATGGGCTATTTGTATTTGTTCTGCTATCACATCATGCCTGCCTCTGTTACATGACCATTTCTGCAACTCGACTACAAGACTAATTAAAACAAATCTCTGTGCATCTGTGTCTCTAAGGCAGGTGGAGGTGAGTGCAGTCATCATGATAGTGTTTGAATCTTTGCCTGAAGTTGCTCATAGAACTTCAGTGATAACGCAGTATTGATTCCTGGAGTACGTTTCGTTAGACTGTGTTTGCTGTGTGCCCAGTATTGAGAAAGGTGCATCAGTCTCAATAGCATCTGATGCCGCCCTTACCATTTCACGTACTTGAGTACAAATCCTCACATGGCCATTTCCTGTGTGCTCTTGGGTGGTTTCCCTGAATTCCCTGAACTCGGTTTTGCCACCTCTAAAATGGGGGGGGGGGATATTCTGATATCCAGTGAACATTTGTGGAAATCAGGAAGATTCAAAAAAGATAAATGTCAATCTTTTGATCAAATTAGTAGATTTTTAATAAATATAAGAGCTTAAAATACTCTAGATTCATATACTACATATTAAATTTCAGAGGAAAGGAACTGTGTCTTGTTAATATTTGGAGCACGAATGTCTATCACATAGTATGCAGAAATGTGCACTTTTGTTGAATGAGTAATAAACTAAATGAGGCAGGTATTATTTTCTCACATTTTAGTGATAAAATGGAAACTTGGAGGTTGTTTAAATTACCCAAACTTATACAAAGTGGAAGGGAAGGGATTTGAACTTGAGCCCTGGAAAATTCTAAAGACCATCTCTTCTCTCTGAATCTTGAATCATGGATCTACCAGACTGAGAGAAAAATTAGAGTTTAATGTCTTAAGTTTCTGCAACTCGGCTTTCTTAAAGGACTATTAAGAAGAGTAATGTTTGCTGAATGTCTGTTGTGTGCCAGGAACTGTGCTAGAGATTTAATGTTGTCTTATTTAACTTGCAGAATCACTCTCTGAAGTAAGCATGATGTTCCTGGAGGTCATTTGAGGAATCCACAATTCAGAGAGGTCAGATACATTGGCCAATGACAAAGGGCAAGGAAGCCATGGAGCCATTTCGGCTCCAGGCTGTGGATGACTTGCTTGTTTTAAGGATTCTCTTCTATATCTTCTTTGTTCACTTGAGTCAGAGTTCCCAATTCAGCATTGGCAGAATCTTCAAGGTGAAGGGTTTCTAGCAGACCTATTATAAGGGCTCAGGCAGACACCGACGCAGAATTGATGTGCATGTGAACACCTCCGTGACATGGTGGCTTCTCTAACTCCAGTCCTGTTAGGCTGTGGTTGAACTCCTCTTCCCTGCTGGGTGATAGATAAGACCTCAGGTAGACTGACTGACTTAAACCGTCAGGTGCACAGATTGGATTCCAATTACCAATGAAAGCACATTGTCTGCTTCTCCAGAAAAACCAAACAGGAAGAAATTTGCTTCACAATTTATGCATTTTCAGCTGCCCATGGCTACTTAAAGACCTGTGAAGGGAAATGAGGGTCCTTTTCCTTGGTGGGAAGTAGACTTTGTGCAGCACTGCCTCTACCTGAGATGCTTGGAGAAAACTTCAGGAAACCCAAACTGCATGGCCCTGAGCGTTCAGATGGATGCTTGCCTGATGCTTATTACTCTTTATTAGAAGAACTCCAGTGTTTTGAAATGTCCCCAAATAAATTGTCCCCAAATAAAATTCTACTTTCCCAGATTTCTTGGATGCTGTAGTAATCACATGGCGCAGACATAGCTAAGGGAAGGAGGTCCAGTTTGCTGGGGGGTGGAGGGCGTCTGGAAAAGCGCCTGCCTTTTTTGGAGCAGACACACCTGGTATATGCACAAAACTCAGTCCTCTTCTTTGCACCCTGCATGCATGCACATGCGTGTTCCTGCTTGTTACCTGGTTATTGATCTGATGCCTGGAGGTAGAGTAGAGCACAAGGAGAAAGCTGTGAGAATTACAGAGATGCTGTCCTCAAACCACTTGACACTGACCCAGGGTCAGCAGCCTTCGGTTAGTGAGAAGGGAGAGACTTGTTACCTGGCCATTTGATGACGTTGAGCATTCCCAGAGTCATTGGGTGAATCTACTGAGACAGACAATTAATTAATTAATTAATATTTATTTAACAGGTAGAGTTTACAGAGGGAGAGAGAGAGAAAAGTTCACTCTCCAAATGGCCGCAACGGCCGGAGCTGTGCAGATCCGGAGCCAGGAGCTTTCTCCCAGTCTCCCACGTGGGTGCAGGGGCCCAAGCACTTGCACCATCCTCCACTGCCTTGCTGGGCCACAACAGAGGGCTGGACTGGAAGAGGACCAACCGGGACTAGAACCTGGAGCCCATATGGGATGCCAGCACCACAGGCATCCTAGTGCGCCACGGTGCCAGCCCAAGACATTTCTTATATGAGTGTGTGTTGTTGGTTTTCAAACTTGAGCACTGGTGTACACCCTCAAATAGGGTAAAGAATATGACAGCCTCCTGGTCCTCACCTCTTGAGCTAGTCCAAGTGTTTTATTTGGGGGGTCTTCTGTTGAATCTTAGTTCATGGAGAGAACCAGGCTCCCTTTCTCCCTGCACTGTATATGATGGAGCTGTGAGGTTGGGAGGGCATACTTGGCCTGTGAAAGAGAATTCTGACAGAGTCTCCTATTCCATGGAAAACAGAGATGGTAATCACCCTTCTAGGAGATGTGGATTTCCCAGGGGAAAGGCAATTGGCATTTTCTTTGAACTATGATGGTTAAGGATCCAGAAACCTAGTGGCACAGTGCAATGCAGGGATCAACACAGATGATCATCTCTGATACAGAGTCATCAACAGAATCCAGAGACAGCTTGTTTTTATTTTTTATTTATGTATTTTAAAGGCAGAGTTAGAGAGTGGGGGAAGAGGAGGGTGGAAGGGACAGACAGATCTTCCATCCATTGGTTCACTCCCCAAATGGCAGCAATGGCTGCAACTCGGTAGGTCCAAAACCAGAGTGTCTTTCAGGTCTCCCATGTGGGTGCAGGGGCCCAAGCACTTTGGCAGTCTTTCGCTGCTTTCCCAGGCCATTAGCAGGGAGCTAGACCAAAGTTGAGCAGCCAGGACTTGAACCCATACTTAAATGGGATGCCGGAACTACAGGCGGTGTCTTTACCTGCTACACCACAGCACTGGCCCCAGCTTGTTTTTAAGGCAATTCCTCGAGCTCACAGTTGGTTCTGTTTTTGGGGAGTGGAGGTACTGGAGTAAGAGACGCAATATGGTAACTGGAGGAGAGTTGCTTCAAAAGTGTAACAAAGAACGAAATGAGCCTGACCCAGCATTGACTCCTCAATAAACCTGGCACATCCAGGCAAAGAGCTTTCAGCCAGGTGGAAGCCCCACAGGGTCACCAAATACAGTTGTAAATGCTGTACACTGTGCCAGTTAGGGGAATACCACTTGCATAAAGTAACCATACCGAACTCCCTCATGAGGAGTACCTGGCAATTTTAACTGCTTCTAATGCTCACCCAGCTTCTCTGGTATTTCCCTCATTGACCTTGTTTCGTTTTATCCTAGTCCATCTGTTGGTTCATTTGTATTTAAAATCAGAAAATAATTACTGAGCCCTTACTCTGTGCCAGACACTTTGCTAGGTACTAGTGAAAAACAAGGAGACCTGGCCTTTTTTTTTTTAAGATTTATTCATTTATTTGAAAGAGTTACACAGAGAGAAAAGGAGAGGCAGAGAGAGAGGTCTTCCATATGATGGTTCACTCCTCAATTGGCTGCAACGGCCGGAGCTGCGCCAATCTGAAGTCAGGAGCCTGGAACTTCTTCCAGGTCTCCTGTGGGGAGCAACTCGGACTAGACTGTTACTGGAATTAAGACTTATTCTATGCATCTGCTCTCCCACAATATGGCGCTGAGAAGGGAGTAACAACTTCTACGCAGCTGCCTCTCGCCAACTTGAGTGATGACCTCCAGGAGCTGATCCTGCTCCTGATTGGAGGAGAGCAGTGTACTCGGCATGTGGGTAGCAGAGTTGGGATTGGTGGAAGAGGACTATAAAGGAGGAGAGAGACAACATGCACCAGGAACATCTATCTGAAGGAACATCTGAGCAGCCCCCGAGAGAGCCGGCCGGCGGTGTGCCGCTCCCCCACGGAAGTGGGGAAAGTGGCAGGGGGAACCGCCCTTCCACGGAGGTGGAAGGGTCGGTAGCCAACCCGGGAAGAACCAGCAGCAAACCCGGGGAGGGCCAAGCAGACAAAAGAACAGCGCAGGGTCCTGTGTCGTTCCTCCACGAAGAGGGGGAGCGACAGTCTCCCACACAGGGGCAGGGGCCCAAGGATTTGGGCCATCTTCCACTGCTTTCCCAGGCCATAGCAGAGAGCTGGATCCAAAGTGGAGCAGCCAGGTCTCGAACAGGCTCCCATATGGGATGGGGCACTTCAGGCCAGGGTGTTAACCCTCTGTGCCACAGTGCCAGCCCTGACCTGGCCTATTCTGCAGCTTATGGTTAATGAGGAAAGCAGATATTGAATAAACATAGAAATAGATGTAAATTTATTTATTATAAAACATTTTAACTTATAATTGTTATTGAAAAGGAGATATGGTTGGTAACAAGAGAGCCTAAAAATGTGGCTTTTTTATTTTAAAAGTTCGTTTATCTACTATATGTTTTCCAACTGCAGTTCACTTCCCAGATGCCAGTAACAGCTAGGCCCCAAACCAGGAGCCAGGAACTCTGTCTGGGTCTCCGACATGGGTCAGGGATCCAAGTACATGAGCTATCACCTGCTGCCTCCCACAGTGTACATCAGCAGGAAGCTGGGTTGGAAGTGGAGGTGGGCTTGAACCCAGGCAATCTGATACAGGATGCAGGTGCCCTAAACAGCAGCTTCACCTGCTGCACCACGATGCTCCCCTCTAAAATGTCGGATTTTGATATAGCCTGAAAAATCGAGAAGCATTGAGCTGAAGTCTGAAGGATGAATGGAAGTGACTGGACAAAGAGAAGGAAAAGTGTTCCTGGTTGAGGGAACAGCATGTTAAAAGTCCCGGAATCAGAGGAAGTATGCTAAGTGGGAGGGATTGAGTAAACGGATGGGGTGCTGGATGGTGGTCAGGCTCTCGAGTCTCAGGACTTGAAAATCTGTTTGGACCAATTCTTTGGCTCTCTGCCTTGTTTAAGTCTCAGTTTTGCTGCCTCCTTATCAGCCTCACCCCATACCCATCCCATAGCCCACTAAGCCATTCCCGGAGCCTCACCTCACCTGTCCTTGAGAGTCAGAGAATGAGTAGGTTGGCTATAGTGCCACTCAACCCTGTGGTGTCCAAAGAAACCAGGGTTCCCAAAGCACGATGTTCTTCCATTGGAGAGACCAGTTGGGCTGTCCAGATAGGCTCCATTTGCCATCTCAAGGAAACACTGAGGTGCTAGAAAAATAAGCCTGGAATTTTTCACTCTTGCTCTGCATCTTAGCATGTGGAATGAAAATGATTTCCATTTCTAATCCCTTCTGAAAACGAGTAGTTGAAAGATCCAGGAGCAAAGGGAGGAGAGAGAAAAAGCTTAAGAATTCTTTCCTACACAGAAGACACTCTATTTGCGCCATGCCTTTTGGTGTGATCAAGAGAATAGGCTTTCATGGGCCATGTGCTCATCCCAACTGTGATGCCCTATTCAAAATTGATGTAGAGGGGCCGGCGCTGTGGTTCACTGGGCTAATCCTCTACCTGCAGCGCCAGCATCCCCTTTGGGCGCCGGTTCTAGTCTCAGTTGCTCCTCTTCTAATCCAGCTTTCTGATGTGGCCTGGGAAAGCAGTAGAAGATGGCCCAAGTGCTTGGGCCCCTGCAGTCACATGGGAGACCAGGAAGAAGCACCTGGCTCCTGGCTTCAGATCGGCGTAGCGCCAACCATAGCGGCCATTTGGGGGGTGAACCAACAGAAGGAAGACCTTTCTCTGTCTCTCTCTCTCACTGTCTAACTCTATCTGTCAAATAAAAACCAAAAGATCCAAAATTGATGTAGATTATTCTTATGTACGGGGTGCAGAATTGTAATTGTATGCATGTATGAAGGTGCTTGGGCTACATCATGGAAAATGGAATTGAGTGATAAACTTGTTTGCAAAAAAACCTTTGAAATGTATCCATGATTTTCTTTTTATGTAAGTTTAAACATTTTGCCATGTTTACTTCACATGTACATATTATATACATACAGGTTTATACTATTTTTCTTGAAAACAGCAATAGTGATATCACAAAGTAAGGGATTCATGACAATGATAATGTGAGGATATTGTCATGTACATAGAATAATTCAGTGAAACAATATTTATAACTACATACCAAATGATATGCATTTTCCATGTTTCCCTCATGTGTTTTTTTGTACCATAATAAGCTTAACTTTGACCTCCATTTCCATGAAACTTTGAAGAAACATCATATACACTACGTCATCACACCAAGATCATTAGCTTAAATACCTCCCCAGATAACATCGTATCCATGTATTGGGAAGCTTCAAACTCTTGGCCTCTGGTTATTTTGAAACATATAATTAATTGTTGTAGACAAGCTGTGCTACTTTTAATCTGATGAATTTGGACAGAGCACCCCATTGCTCTGGGTGTAAGTGTGATTCCTCCACACTTAAAAAGGATCATTACACTTAGAGTCAGGAGCTGCTTTGAAGATTAAGTCAGATAATGCATGGAGCACTCAGGGTAACTTAGCAGTGCATCTTCGCTGTTAGTCTGTATTATTAACAAGTATGAGAGAGAGAAAGGTTTTTGCTTATCACAGCAGAAAACATGTTATTTTTTTTAATTGCTAGAGCTGATAAAAGATAGATGATAGGCAGTCTTTTGAGACTATTTAGGTCTATAAACTCAAGATGTGGAAATATCAGCAGGACGGCTCTCCACTAGTTGTGGAGGAGATTCCCGTAGCAGGGGTCCTAGTGAGGAGTGACAGAGGAACAGCACTGGGTGTAGTGGTTAAGATGCCACTGCAGATTCCCGCATTCCCTATTGGAGTGCCTGGGTTTGATCTCTAAGTCTAGCTTCCTGATAATGCAGACACTGGGAGGCAGCAGAGATGGCTCAAGTAATTGGGCCCCCAACACCCATAGGAGACTTGAAATGAGTACTTAGTCTCTGGCTGCAGCCTCACATAGCTCCAACTATGGTGGGCCTTTGGGCAGTGAACCAGTAGACAGAAGATTGATTGAGTCATATGTTCATTCATTCATGTTTGTTTGTTCTCACTTGCTCGTGCTGTCTCTCTCCAAAAGAAATAAAAAGTTGATATGATCATGGATGCCTGGATGCTCCAGGGCTACTTGACACTATGAAGATGTTCTGTTCTAAGAGCTTACCCATGCTCTGTTCTTTGAAGACATGCTTGGTATTGTTGTTTTTCTTTATAGTCAAACATTTATTTATTTACTTTTGTAATTATTTGGATAAACTTAAGTCCTGTGTGATATGATTTCTTGGGCGGACAGGAGATCCTCTAAATTTTTAGCAGTTGATGATGCTCAGAATTTTGAACCTCTGTTGGTTCTGCAGTTGGCTCTTCCCACCCCCCATCCACACCCTTCAGCTGCTGCTTGAGGAAGAACCTGAGCTCTTTGGGTAGACTGATGTGGGTTTGAATACTGATTAACTGGCTGTGTGATCTTGGTTTAGTTATTAGTATCTTTTAGCTGTTAGGAAATGATCTCCGTACATGGCCTACATGAGTTTGGAGGGAGAAAGAATGGAGACTTCAAAAGTTCATAGCTAAGTGCAATTAAAAAAAGTTTATTGAGTTAAAAATTTTTGAAATTCGTGCAGTTTTATAATATGCATTTTCCATGAGCTTTTTGAAATCCCCTAATATGAATAGATATCAAAGTTTCTGTACTGAAAATAAGCATATTTTAGTTCCATATTTCGTGAACTTTTTGAAGCAAAATGGGGGCATAAGAACTGAAAAGTATGACAATAAATATAATGACACTGTTATTATGGTTACTGCTATATATGTGTATACACACACACACAAATTGTAAAACTATCAGAAGAGCTGTTTCATTTGAATAGCTACCAGGAAACAGAGAACCCTGTGGCGAGTGAGGGAGAGAACACCCTAAGGATATGAGAAAGACTTGATCTGAGGCAGTTGGGGCTGTGTGCGTTTTTTATAGGATTGAGAGTTCTAAAAAGAAGTTCTAAGAGTATCTACCAAGGGAGAAAGTGATCACAAAGCTGAGTGTAAGCAAGAATTATGCTTTCCTTCTGTGCTACAGGAGCGCTGCGGCCTCCAGGGGCTGGTTTTCATTTGTAATCTCAGCGACTCAGTGAAGCTGCAGACAGCAGAGACAGCGTGCCTTGTATTGATCTGGGAGTCCTGTAGGGGAGCTCTGGCACCAGGAGACCTGGAAACTTTAGTTACCACTCTCCTGGTGTGTGTGTGTGTGTGTGTGTGTGAGAGAGAGAGAGAGAGAGAGAGAGAGAGAGAGAGAAGAGAATGGACCAGAATGTGTGTGCATTATCATGTTAGGATAAATCTAGGTCTTTTTAGGAAGGGTTCCGCAGAGCAGGGTGGTTGAACAAGGATCTATAATGGAGTGAAAAGATAAGTTTGTTTTGGTGCAAAAACTTTCAATTCCATCAATAGTTTTATAGTATATACTTTGCATCAACTTTTTGAAGACCATTTCTATGCATAGACTTGAAAATTTTTTGCACTAAAATAAATATTTTAAATTCCATTCCCCATGCACTTTTGGAAGTGCCTGCCTTATTCAACATTGGGTGAACGGCAGAAGATCAGGGATGTTACTCATCTTTCTTTCCTTCCTCCCAAAAAGAACCCACTGGAGGCCATTCATAGTCATGCATAGATACTAACAGCATGAGAATGATAATATATTAATAATAATATAAATACCTGCCTAATGAAGTTGTCTTGAGTATTAAGGTAACAGAGTTAACTCTGGTTGAATGGCTGACCTGGAGAAATGGAGCGTTTCAGATGCTCACCCCCACCCCACTCTGGATGCACCATGGGCTCAAGGAATTGCCTAAAAATTCCACAACTCTCAGTGACACTCTCCTTTGGGGATGTCAGGGAGTGTCCGAGGGGATGCTGGGAGGCATGGTCAGGAATAGCTGGTGCTGAGCATTTCAGTCTGTGTCAGGTGTTTAGCAAGGGACTCCACATCCTGTGTGTCAGGTAGGTCTTCTAACAGAATTTCTATTCATAAAGCAAGGGGGAAAAGCAGAAAGCCACGTGAGTTTATCTTTTTTCCTCTCATTAAATTTCACTGAAAAGGTAACAAACATGAATGAAGAAATGAAAGAAGTACAGAGCAGGGGAGGGGGAGGAATAGAGGTAGTAGGTGACACCGCAGAGACGAGACAGTTACATTCCAGGCACATTAAGGCATGGGGTGTATGGGAGATAGGAATGAGTGAGACATAGAAACTGCACAGCCTGTGACCCTACCACCCTGAACATGCCTGATCTCATCTGAAACTGCACAGAGCCGTGGCTCTCCGTGGCTTCTCTGTCCCCACCCCCACCTGACATGGTCCACTACTTTTTCGCCACACAGAGGAGGGTGAGTAATTATTACTACTGTGAGTAATAACCAAGGAAGGCTCAGCAGTCTGGGTGCAACCTGGATGGCAGACAGTGTGAAGAGCAATGGATAAACCCTCGGACCTTTCCGCTGCCCTCTCTTCTCAGCCAAATGCTTGGGCGATTTTTATCTGGAGGAACTGACAGGTCCGTGAGAAAAGACATCAGAGTTGTGAAATACGGTCCTTTCAAAAGGAACAGGCTGACTCACTACCTCATCGCCCTACAGGGAATCCCATCAGTCAGCAGCTCTGTTCTCATGTTCATGGGGCTGACAGAAGGCTTCCAAGAGCCCTGCTCTCCAAGCTGACTGCCACTCAGTGCAGGAAAACTCCAACACGGAAGAGACAGAACCAAACAGACAATCTGGAAAAAGATGACGAGGGAGTCTAAGAATGGAGAAACAGGATAAATCTTCAGTATTTAAATCTGGAATACTAAAAGAATTAGCAAAACGAGTTGAGAACAGACTCAGGTGGTAGGATTCAAGGATGATGAGGGTAGCAACTGTTTTTTATGAAAAGACTTTGAACACTGTTTTTGTTTAGAAAAAAATCTGAGGACATACTACTTTGGAAGATATAGTGCTTAATTTTGAAACAGTATTATTATGAGGAAGAAATATTCCCATTGAGCAGATGAGTAAACTGTAGTTCAGAATTTTTAGGAGATTGACCCTATAAAATGTAGCAAGTCAAACAAAGAGCTGGATTTGAACCCTCAATCACCTCACTTAAAACTTCATATTCCATATGTGTTGTTCCTTTCCTGCTACGTAAAAATCAGTGAAAGAAAATGAGCCTCTGACAGGTGAAATTCCTATTATGAGCATCCAATGAGGTCAGTTAGAGTGAGCCAGGTGTTCAGTAGAAACTGCAAGTCTCTTGTTAAGGAAGTGGGACCCGAGGCCCTGAGGTGTGTCTGTTAATTAACAGCATGATTCTAGACATGTTCTCCATCGTGACTAAGACTGTTAGTGTTGAAAGTCAATCTGACAGCCCTTAAAGACTGCCACAGAATAGCAAGAAATGAAAACTTGTAGTCTTAAAATATATTCTTGTTGTCTGACTGCATTGGGAACTGGGGAGTTCTGAGGAATTATTTCAGTGATTTTTTTTTAATCTTTTCTTGAAATAAGATTGGCTCAGTGGTGGAAATCCAAGTCTATGATGTCCTTTTAAGGGTTGTTGTTTCAACTATAACAGGATTTTTCATCGTTTGGGCACTTGTAAGAAATGCCAAACTTTTGTTTCTGGTGCCACCATTAAAGACATTTGTAAGATATTAACTCTAGATGTTGATCAATAGAGAAGGATAAAGAAAGATTTTTTTTTGACAGGCAGAGTGGACAGTGAGAGAGAGAGACAGAGAAAGGTCTTCCTTTTCCGTTGGTTCACCCCCCCAATGGCCGCTGGGGCCGGCGTGCTGTAGCCTGCGCACCGTGCTGATCCAAAGCCAGGAGCCAGGTGCTTCTCCTGGTCTCCCATGCAGGTGCAGGGCAGGGCCCAAGCACTTGGGCCATCCTCCACTGCACTTCCTGGCCACAGCAGAGAGCTGGCCTGGAAGAGGGGCAACCGGGACAGAATCCGGTGCCCCGACCGGGACTAGAACCTGGTGTGCCGGTGCTGCTAGGCGGAGGATTAGCCTAGTGAGCTACAGCGGCGCCGACAAGAAAGATGTTGAGGAAGATACACTATGACTTCTTTAGGTTTAGTTGCTCAAATGCTGTTCCTGAGATTTGGTAATCCAAATATGAGAGGCTTTTGTTGTCTCCTTTTGGAGGAAAACACTTTATCCAGGCCAGTGCAGATTCTGCTTCTTTTCATTGAAGACTATTTACTCTTAGAAATTTCTTTATACTGTGCAGCTATCTCTCCATGGGGTAGCTTAAGTGACTGCGTTTAATTCGTGTGAGCTCCAGTTATTTAGAGTTGGAAGGCTCACAGAAAGAACAGCAAATAGCCCTAAGTTAAGCACATAACTTTCATCAATTGTGGAAGTGATTTAGTAATGAACATTTAAAAATGTAACTTATTTGTTTGCATCTTATGCCACAAGTAGTAGATTCCCAGGCAGGCATTCTACTTTTTGCTCAGTAGAAAAAATTACCTCCAAAAAGAGGAGGATACAATATAGGTGAAATCATCACACAACAGGAAGAAGTAGGAAATCTCAGGTTTTTTCCTGGCTCAGAATTGATGGAGCCGAGGAAAAGGGTTTGTTGGGAAACACATGGATCCTCACATAGGACATAGGTTGGGATTTGGAGAATAGATGCCTGCCAAGGTGCCTCTACACCAACGTCAAGACGTCCAATCAAGTGACAGTGGTGCAGTAGATTGGAGGGGAGGGAGCAGGGAGGGGGAGTGAGAGAAGCTGCAGATTTCCAGGTGATTCCTGCATATCCTGTGTTGTAGAATGGACCAGGGAATTTTCTTCTGCCTCAGGATGGAAGAAGAGAAATGTAGCTTGAAGTCTACCTGGGAGATGAGGGGTAACCAAGAGGAGGCAAGTGATCACGCTGTTTATGGCGATAGTACGGGATTCCCGTAGCAGAGCCATCCTTGAATCAGATGTATCCAGTGCCGGCAGCAGCCAACGTGAGGCCAGGTCAGAACCTGGGTTTTCACACAGAACAGTCTGAGTTCAGCAGTCCAGAGTATTCCTGTCAAATAAGGTGACTAGTTGGTCATACTGCATTTCTGTGATGGGTGTCAGACATACCCAAGAACCCAAGATCCTCTTTCAATACCCAGAACCTGTCTCAGGAGTAATTGGGAGGAGAGAGGGGAAATTGGAAAGACTTTTATCCAAGAGAGCGTGAGTTTCCCATAGACATTGTTTACATTACTGAAGAGGACTAAGCTAAATGGGGCTAAATGTATCTCTCTTCCTCCCATTCATTCACCTGCCAAGGGAAGGAGAGGATTCCTGGAGAATGGAGGACTAGTCATAGGAGATTAAGAGGGAAACTTGTCTCCATACATCTTGGTGTGGTGTGAGAACACTTAAGTCATAATCACCCAGTTTCAACTTTTGAGAGTAGTTACTTAGCTTTCTATCAGGCTTATTTCAATCTAGTGCTAAAGGCAAGTACTTAACTGTTAGTACTAATTGTTGAGGCTTATTGCTAGGACATAGATGTTCAGAAACTGAATGAGCTAAGAGGGTCCTTGATTAAGTCTTTTCTGTGATAGAGCTGTGAATTGTGCAGCATGATAAACAGTTCAGTGCCCTCCCAGCACCTGGAAATCTGAGGACAGCTGCATGTATCCCCACACCACACATGTTCATGTCTTCATGTCTCATGATCCTGGCACTGTTCTTGAGAGAGAGATTTAAAGGTAATGCAATTCTTTGAGACAAAGTGGTTTTCTCTTGGACATGAAGATGGCAGAATCAGGCCAGAACTCGTGTGTCTCAATATCTGGTTCTCTCTGTGAGACTGTACTATGATTCTTAAGCTTTCCTGCATATAAAAGATCACACCCAACAGTAAAACCATCTGGTCTACATGATTGAAGCACTTGCCAATGGCAGACCGGAGGCTGAGCCCTGATGGTTTCTGAGAACTCTTAAAACTCTCTGACCTCTGAGTTTGAAACCCACTCATTTTTTCCTTGGAACCATGGCACATCCGGAGCTTGATGGCCCTAGTGGAAGCAGCAGCACGGTCACCAGGGACTTGGAAAATTCTAAGAAAACACTGACATGTGGATGGCAAGATTCATAGTGTTCTCCATCTTCTCTAACGGAATCCACAGGATGCCAAAAAGACAAATGCCTTTTTCTCCTCCAAATTATTCCTCCTACAAATGCTAAGTATCTCCATCTGGGAGGCATTTAACATTTCAAGCAGCTATTGCTAATCTGTAGGAGGACTCGCCAAGTATCAACTGTCTCCCCAAAATAACTCCCCTTACTGCTGCAGGAGCCGCCACAATCCAGCCCAGGCAGGAGGAAAATAGCATGCCTGGGAGACCAAAAGTTGGAGGACAGCAAGGACAGCCAGCCACTCACCTGTGTCCACCACCTCTTCTCTGTCTTCAGAGGTGTGATTTGATGAGACAAGGTACACAGACGTCATCACATCCCTCTCCTGGGAGAATGCGTCTTCAGAAACAGTTCCATCAATCATGCCCCCCTCTGCCGATGACAGTCTCATGTTTCTTCTGACGCTTGAAGTTCATTCAGATGCTGTCAGTAAATCATACACATTTCCTGCTAGGCCTAGTTACAAGACATCCCATAACAGAAAATAGTGATGGGAATATTTGATCTCTGGATAAAAATCCCAAAACTCATTTTTGCCACTTGCCTTTCTGTTCAAATCTGCCAAATCCAGCCGCCATGGGAGAGGCAACATGGGGATAGCATCTCCAGGCCAGTTGTTCTCTGTGTACCCACTTACCTGCTCTCTATTGATTATATGTGCAGGGTGGGGATGCTGGGAGGGGCCTGAACAGAGGAGACACATAGTGTTAATTAACAGGGAAGGGGATATAAAATATTCCCATAATTAACCCTAGGTACGGATAGAGTGGTGTATTAGCTTTTCATTACTACGATGAAATACCTCAGATAACGAAATTAGAACGAGAAGAGGTGTATTTAGCTCACGGTTTTGTAGGTTAAAGGGTGGCATTGATTTGGCCTTTTGTGAGGGTGACATATGGCAATGAAGAGAGCATGTGTGGAGGAAAGATCACATTGGGAGCCAGGAAGCAGAGCGAGTGATTGAATCCAGCCAGGTTTTTATAAACAACCCTGTCACAAGAATTATCTTAGAGTACTTTCCCCTCCATGACCTAAGGACCTCACAGGAAGCTCACCTCTGAAGCACCATAAGTGGGTTAAGTTTCCACCCTCTTAGTGCCATTACCTGAAGACTTTGAGGTTTAACCATCTGTATGAGTTTGGGAGCCAATTCATATTCCAGCCATGGCAAATGGAGTGGGAAATCCTGGTAAATGACAATAGGAATTGGAAGAGAATCGTGCCAACTGACAGGTCAGGGGAGACTTCATGGAGAGGAGGACATTCTTCTAGACCTTTAAGGAAGGGGTTAGAACTTGAACTTAGAGAACTTAGTTAAATTATTTGAGGAAAGGGCATCCCAGGTGCACGGAGCAGCTTGAGCAGGACAAGGCTGTAAAGGTGTTGACGGGTGAATTTCTTTTCTTCACTCCTCATTCATTGGAAGTGATGTGGATTAACAGAGTGTGTTCAGTCACCAAGTTGGGAACTGGGCTTACAGAGACCCATACAGCACAATCCCTAAGAACTTCCGTGGTAGGTCAGTCAGAGCAGACAAAGTAGAATAGAGGGTGATGAGCAATAATCAAAGGATCATGGGAGACTGGAGAACAGAGGATGGACACCTGACTCAAGCGAGGCATGTCAGCGAAGATTTCCTTTGGGAGGTAGAAAGAAAGCAGAATCGATTGCCCGCGATGGAAGAGGGGTGTTCTGTAAAGGCTCAGTGTGTGTCCAGGCTCCAGTTGGAGACCAGAGGGCCGTATGCCAGGTGGAAGGGGGTGGATGGCAAGAGAGCGGAGCTCCATTAAGGTATTTGGATGTGTTCTGTTAGTGCAAGGAGTGCCTTTAGTTTCCTCTATTCGTGGTGCTGCAATGGAAATAGCAAGTGGTTGGGTTCATAACACCACCAGGAGTCCTGCAGGCAAGCTGGGATGGGTAGGAAGGGGTTGCTCAGAAAACGTGTAAAGCTGCCATCTAGCACGTGTTTGTCAGTGTTCTCATTCCACTGTGTGCTGTTGATTTGCTTTTTCAGTATGCTGGTTTGGTGGCCATTGTATCCATCCAGGGCAGGGGCTAAGGCCTTGGAGCAGCTAGCACAGAGCTGAGCTACATAGCAGTATCAATGCGAATTTGGTGCCCAGTTGGTGGCATTGTGTGTATGCACAAGTGAAGGGATGCTAGGTGTGAGTCTGTGGGAGCTAAAATACAGACTTCTTACATTTGAAAGATTAAAATATTTCTGTAGTTTTTATCTTCGTTGATTCTTTATTTAATCCTTTGACTTTTTTATATGAATGATAGTTTATTGGCTAGGAAGGGTAATATCCTGAAAGAAGATATTTCTATAGAATACATACATTCATATGAGAATACTTCAAAAATTCATGGAAACTAGAATTTTAAACAGTTATTTTAATGCAAAAAAATTAAAATTTATGCATAGTGCTTTCATAATAAGTGTTTTTTATGAACTTTTTGAGGCCCTCTCATATGTAGTTAACATCAATGACTGCCCACTCACATCTGTCAATGGATGGGTAAGGAAAAAATTACATATTTCAGCTTTTTTGGAAGTCTACTTGATAAATCCCCATGTACATTTAAAGGAGAAAGGGTATTGGATTACATTAAAATTTAAAAGTATTACTGAATATTAAAAAGAAAAATTTAAATTCAAAATTCCAGTATAATTATTAATATGTCAATAGGTTTATTTTTATTTCTTTATCTCCACACACATCAATGTGTACTTTTAAAAACAAGGATTATAAGGCTATATACTGATTAATATGCATTTGAAAGTGGTAAGGGATAGGTATTCAATGCAGCAGTTAAGACACCTCTTGGGATACCTACATCCGTATCAGAGTGCCTGGGATCAAGTTGCAACTCTACTTCTGATTACAGTGCACACTCTAGGGAGTAGCAGGTGATAGATGAAGTGCTTAGGCCCCTGTCACCCATGTTGCAGAACTGTACTGAGTTCTCAGCTCTTTGCTTCAGCCTGGCCCAACCCCTGCCATTGCAGACATCTGGAGGGTAAATCAGAGGATGGAAGCTGGTTCAGTCTCTGTCTCTCTGCCTTTCAAATAAAAATAAAATATAAAATTTATAAAAGTGGAAATTACATGTAGATATTAACAACCATAGAGCATGCCCTGAGAACTTAAGGCTTGAGGGACAAATGGGCATTGATCCCATAGTTCCATAAAAATATGAAATTGCTGTTAGAAGTGCTGCAAACAGGATGCTCCAGTTAAAGGAACACATGGAAGGGAGTGTGACCTGGAGATACTTTTTATTTTCCATTGGCTTTGCTGAATTTTCTAGGTCTGCATTCATATTGTTTGCAGCTGATCTTAAGAACAGTGTTGAATTCAGCGTTTGAGCTGTGTCAAGCACCATGCTAAGGGCCCTCTCCGTGTCTACTATGAATCCTCACTGTCATGTATGGGGTGTCATCACCCTTCTTAATAGAGGAGACCAAATCGGTACTTGGCTACTTCTGAGTGGTATGGCTGGGACCCAATGCCTGTGCTTCCAAGCTAGCTTTAAACTAGTTGGTCTCCATCAGCATCTATGAAGACATTTCAGAAAGTCATGGAAAGTGGAATTAAGAGAAGAACTTACACTGGTGCAAAAGATTTTGAAATTTATGTGTCCACAGAAGCTACAAAAATATCTTGAATTTTGCAATTTTTTTGCACTGAAATAAACTTTGAATTCTCTTTTCCACAAACTTTTTTAAAAAGATTTTGTACTTTGGAAATTTATATTCATTAAATAAAAGTTAAAAAAAAAGATTTATTTTATTTATTTAAAAGATAGTTACAGAGAGAGAGAGAGAGAGGTCTTCCACCCAATGGTTCGCTCCCCAGATGGTCGCAATGGCTGGAGCTGTGCCGATCTGAAGCCAGGAGCCAGGAACCTCTGCTGGGTCTCCCACATTGGTGCAGGGGTCCAAGGACTTGGGCCATCCTCTACTGCTTTCCCAGACCATAGCAGAGAGCTGGATCAGAAGAGGAGTAGCCAGGACTAGAACCGGTGCCCATAGGGGATGCCAGTGCTTCAGGCCAGGGCTTTAACCCACTGCGCCACAGTGCCAGCCCCTCCACAAACTCTGCAAAGAAATCTCATAAAACTGTTCAGCAGTGTGAACCCTTGTTTTGTTTAGAACATTAATAGGAGTACTTCTGCTATTTTGTACTTTGGTAGTTATTTTCTACAGTGTTAACAAAGTATCCCTCTACTCCAAGATTTCTGCTTCTATGAAACTAAATCAAAGGTGGGTATTCAATTTTGTCAAAACCCTTCTGACATTCGATTATGGTCTTCCTGCTTTGACCCAATGATGTGATAATTTATATTAATAGATTTCTGAATATTAAATGACTGTCACTATTAAATCATACTTGGTTTCCTAGAATAAAATCTATTTAGTCATGATGAATTATTCCCTTAAGCATAGCAGAATTAGGTTTACTGGTGTTTTATTAAGCATGTTTATATCTCTATCAGTAAGACTGGATTGTAGTTTCCCCTTCTATGGTTGTTATTAGTGGGTCTTAGAGGCAAGCTCATGCTAACCTCATTAAGGAAACCAGGACACACAGTTTTCCCTTTATTTTTCCCTAAATAGTTAGAAAGCATGGGAGTTATATACTTTTCAAATGTTAAAGTAATTAACACCTTTTAGAATAATTTTGGCCTAGTATCTTCTTCAGAGATTAAATTTATGTGACATTCAATTTTTTCTCAGTTGATTGATATACTCAGGTTCCCATTAAGTCTATTTTTGTAATTCAGATGTTCTTAGAAAACTACTATGATTCAGATTTTCAAATTTATTTAGCAGATGATTATAGCTTTATGATATGTTGTCATATCTTA
The DNA here is from genome assembly GCF_051225735.1 of Oryctolagus cuniculus. Classification (NCBI taxonomy): domain Eukaryota; kingdom Metazoa; phylum Chordata; class Mammalia; order Lagomorpha; family Leporidae; genus Oryctolagus; species Oryctolagus cuniculus. Next base: position 57,399,443 of record NC_142885.1, read on the forward strand.
TTGATTAATATGGGACCTTTTATCTTCTTATTTCTATTTCATATTGGGAGTCTGTAATGAAGCTTTGGTTTAGGAGCTTAAGTTGTAGACTGTGATGATAATATGTTATTCCCACCTCTACTACTTGACTCTTCGGTGATCTTAGTCCTACTTTCTTCCTCAACTTCATCTGTAAAATGGGTATAATAATAATATGTTTCTGTATTATTTTAAAAAACATACTTAACCACTAGGCACAAACTATGTGCTCGGAAAATATCTGTTTTTCTAATTTCTAACTTTCAATATTGTTTGCAGAGAAAATAGCATTTCCATTTCCACATGAACTATAGAGGTTGTTCATTCACCTGTCTAAGCTATGGAGCTATTTTTTCCATCTGCCTTCATTCCTCTTTCGTTCTCTTAGTTGTCACTTGCTGCCTTTGAAACAAAACCCATTCATGCATTTTCCAGTTTATTTCCATTCTTTCCTGTTTGCTAATAAAATTTAAGGCTGAAATCTTGGATTGTTTCTGTATATTGTGTTTCCTGAGATAATTAAATATATAGCCAGAATTTAAATTTTCTATTTGTCATGTTATTTAGGGGAGTGATTTTGATTGTAAAGGCTTTTTTTTTGGTAATTTTTTAATTTAGATTTTAAAGAATATTTTCTTAATTATATATACCAAAAGAATAGTGTTTTATATTTTCTGTATACTATTCTGATTTAAATTTTTTCTAGATGTCCAGAGAATATGACCTTATCTACTACTTGCTGGGTTTTGTTGTTTTGAGTGTGTGTGCCCTACAACAGGATACTAAACATTTTGAAAATTCCATTAATTAAAGTGTTGTTATGTTCAGTGTATAACCTGCTCAAGCAGTGTGGATTATATGATGCAGACCCTTTATGTTCTTTCTTACTTTAGTCTACTTTGTAAAAACTGTGGAAGTACAGATCTTATGCCGCCAATGTCTTTCTCCATTTGCCTCTGGCATTGCTAGCAACTTTAGGTATTTAACAATATTAACAAATAGACATTATTGACTGTGTATCTGCCCATGGATTACATATTTACTAACAAACAGAACCCTGTTCTATTTTAAGCGAATTCACTTGAATTCTGTAGTGCCTGACATTCAGGTTCAGCCCCTGGGTGAATAAAATTCTGTTTCTATCAGACTGTACCTGTTTGCCCATTCTTTTGCATTTACCCCAAATATTTAATTTTGTTTTAGGCCTAGCTAACACAGCATAAGGTGGGATTTTATTTTTTGATCCAATCCCAAAGTCTGTGACTCTCAATTGGGGAGCTTAAAAGCTTAAAAGATTTACATTTAATGCCCAAATACATTTGTTTGGGTTTGCTTCTATCATTTTGTTTCTCAGATTTATCAGTTTTGCTACCCAGCCACCAAATTTCACTATCCATGGCCTAATATTGAAACAGTGAGGAGTACAACTGCCTCAATCTCTACCTTTCTAACTAATTTGTGAGACTTTGGTGCTCAGTAACCTGCAGTACTTTGAGGCATATTGATCGATTGTTGGCACAAAAGAATTCTGAAATCAATGCATTGTTTTGTCTAATATCGGTTTTCCAAAAAATTTTTGAAAGCTTTTCTATGTATGCATTTCAAGATTATTTTACATAAAAGGTTTCCCTGAATTAAAAAAAAACTTTAATTGTCTGATTTTATTTATTTGAAGGAGCAGAAAGACAAAGACAGAAAACAGCACAAAGAGATCTGCTGGTTCACTCTGCAAATGCCTGCAGCAGCCAGGGCTGGGCCAGGCCAAAGCCATGGAGCCAGGAACTCAATCTGGTATCCTAAGTGGATGGCAGGGACCAAAGTATTTGAGCTATCACTTCTCCCTCCAGGGCGCACGTTAGCAATGAGATGGAAGAGGAGTAGAGCTGGAACCTGAACCTGAGCACTCTGAGATGGCTGCATCCTAAGGGGCAGCCTAACTGGTGCAGCAGGTGCCTACCACCCTGCGAACTATTTGAAGTGTCGATAAAGATAGGGCTTCTGGAATCAGAGCGAATAAAAACAAAGCTGGACTCTTAATTCTCCATTAACGTCCTGACTTGACAGTCTATAAATATGCAAGAAGAAACTAGACAACATCAGACTGCCCTGGATCTGATTCAAATTTTTAAAGTTTGAGAGGGTTAAGAGGGGAGGGGAAGACTTAATTTGTACCCGGTGGTTTACTCCATAATGCCTTTAACAGCCATGGGTGCTGAAGTTAGGAGCCAGGAGTTCAAACCAGACCTCCTATTTAGGTGGCAGGAATCCAATGACTTGAGCCATCATGGCTTCCTCTCATTATCTGTGTTAGTAGGAAGCTGGTGTCAGAAGCTGGAGCCAAGTATCACACCTAGGCTCCTCTATGTGATATGTGGATGTCTTAAACATTATCTTAACTGCTAAACACCTGGCCCTAATTCCTATTTGAGTGGAAGCCACCACTCAATGATAGCCAGAAATTTTTAAAACTCTGAGGGTTTGCAATTATTGAGAAGTAGCAACATGGACAAGATTTCCTGTCTCTTTCCAATTTGTAGTCTTTTTTTTTTTCTTCTTACATGGGAATTCTGATTTCATTTCTGTATAAGAGCTTTCAAAAGAAAAAAAACTCACACCTGAGTATCCCATTTGGCTGTGCAATCTGTGTGTAGGGTCTCCGTGCACACAAGTCTATACGGTCAGGGTTCTTAAACCTGATTGAATGTTGGAATCAGCTGGATGCTTTAAAAAAAAAAAAAAGACCAATGTCTATTTCCTACACTCATAGTGTCTGATTTAACCTTTCTGGGTTTGGAGCCCAGACATTCTTTTTTAATAAGCTCCCCAGGTGATTTTAATTCGCAGCCAGGGTTAAGAATCGCTGAAATAGATGATGTTGCTATTGATTTTCAGTTCAGCCAACATGGTGAACAACTGTGCTTGGCTTCTGACGCACCTGCTTTCTTATCTGCCAGTCACAGCCTCTTGTTTTGTCTGGGAGTCAGCCCCTTCAAAACTGTGTGGAAAGTTGTGATGCTTTCTGATTGGCCTAGAGAACAGGAGTGCTAATTGAACCCTGAGGGCTCCCTCTCACGTGGAATGCTTTGTCTCTGCCTTACAAATAAAAAAAATACAATTTTTTTTCAAAAATTAGCTTGAAACTCTCATTATTCTATACACTGCTCTGCTACTATAATGTTGGAATAGTCAGTGTGCCACCTGTTACTTGTATCTCTGTTAACCTGAATGATTATGAATTTTCCAACAGTTCTGAGTTTGAGCCCGTGAAGGAGATTTTATGTTCTTTGGACAGTGTTGGTGTTCTGTGTGATCAATATTTTACCTCCACTACATGGGATAATTTGTGTTGGTTTTGCTTACTTTCAGCAAGGAGTCTTAACTATTATATGAATTCTTTGTCTCTGAAATTATCTTTCTGGGAATTTTGCCTTGGGTATATTTTTCCTGGTTGCCAAAAAATTTGAGTGTGTAGTAGAGAGTAGAGAAAGTCTAGGACATTGTGGAGTGAGGGGTGGCAGAGGGAGAGTGAGAGCCAAGAAACAATAAAATGTGAAATGCAGACTTGGATGATTGTGTTTAGTCTTTTTCAGCGAAAAATCCCTGAGCCATCCTAACAGTCTCAAAGCAACCTTGCTGGGTATAGGTTGGCTGGGAAAAGTAGGACAGGATGTCATGTATTGATCCTGCACAACTAGTGGGGGTCTTCAAGAAGTTCATGGAAATATGTGTTACACACACACACACACACACACACAAAAACAAAACAAAACTGTGCACGGGCTTCAATTTCTTTTTGCACCAAAGCAGACTTATTCAATTCCATTTCCTACAAACCTTTTGAAGCACTCTTCTAAATAAGTGACAGGGACAGAATTTGATTTCTAAACACAGGTACTCTCCATTGCTCTCCACAGCTATAAAACACCTCTCACTCCATCACTGTTCTGCTTTGCTGATAAGCACAATCATTATGAATTTTAAGGCAGCTAGAGTTATCTCGAAGGTTATCAGCCAGATTTTCTGTTCTCTGGATGATGTTTATCAGCCTCACCTTGAAACAGCTCAGAAACGGCAGTGTTTTTCTTTAGGGCTGGAAGCTATGGGTTAAAACTGTTTGTTTAAACAGGAAAAAAAAAGTCAGATGCTGAGTTCTCCAGCTTTCAGATACTCATGATGTCTAATTCCATGAAAGAATCAGATACAAAGGGGTATGTCCAACTTGTGTTCCCACAGGTTCTTTGCTAGGCTTGTCTGATTCTCTGTCTCTCTGTCTCTCTGTCTCTCTCTCTAAAGATTTGTTTATTTTACTTGAAAGTCAGAGTTACATAGAGGAGGAGAGGCAGATTGAGAAAGAGAGGTCTTCCATTGGCTGGTTCACTCCCCAATTGGCTGCAGTGGCTGGAGCTGTGCCAATCTGAAGCCAAGAGTCAGGAGCTTCTTCCAGGTCTCCCACGTGGGTGCAGGGGCCTAAGGACTTGGGCCATCTTCTACTGCTTTCCCAGGACATAGCAGAGAGCTGGGTCGGAAGAGGAGCAGCTGGGTCTCGAACCGGTGCCCACATGGGATGCCAGCACTGCAGGTGGTGGCTTTATCTGCTATGCCAGGGCACCGGCTCCCTTTGTCTGATTTTTTTGCAGTGATGGTAGCAAACTGAGGGTCCTAAGTATGGCTGTCTTTGGAGCACTTGTTAGGAAAAAAGTCAAAAAAGGGTCAGACATTTGACCCAGCAGTTAAGACCCCAGTGGGACATCAACATCCCATATCAGAGTGCCTTGGTTCATGTCCCACTTCTGCTCCCTGTTCCAGCTTCCTGCTAATGTGTACCCTTGGGAGGTGGTTGATGATGGTTCAGGTACTTAGGTCCCTCCAGCAGTGTGGGATTCCTGAATTGAGTTCTCAGCTTCTAGGCTTGATTTGGCCCTGCTCTGACCATTGCAGACATTTGAGGGCTGAATCGGTGGATGGGAGTTCCTGACTGGCTGTCGCTCTGCTTCTCAAATAAATAAATATACATACATGCATAGCAGTAACATGTTGTACTTTACAAACCAATTTAGTCTGAATAGTCATGAGAAACTGCCTCCCCGACTAGTCAGTTAGACAGAAGGATGCCATGCCTAACCGAGGACAAAGGCAAGTTAGACTTAGATCCTGGAGGTTAAGTCTCAATTCCCAGCAGTGAAACCACTCACCTTTTCATGTCTAATTGCAGCCATCAGTTTAATCCTTAAAGAATTATGTCCAATTGGTTTCTGTCTGTCTGCATTTGTAAATGTCATTCTGCCCAGCATGCGTTGTAAAGATTAGCCTTGCTTCCTCGTTTTGTTAGCATGAATCAATAATGTGGGATTCTTGGCTCACTGAATTTTTAAAGTCATCTGTGAATCAATGTAGGCTATTTGTGCAGTGCCCTTATAACATGCTAATTTGATATCATTGGATAAAATGCCAAGTTTTGGAAGACAGTTATTGAAAATTTTAAGATTAGCTTAAAGGTTAGCCAAAGCTATAGAAGAGAGAGGTTATGTTATTTTGTGAGCACTGACAAATGCGTGGATTTCATTCCTTGAGGACAGGTAAAATTAAATTAGCAAAAATTAATCGTAGGTTCTCAGCAGAAGTGTGGTTCAGGAAAATGCAAACAAGAAAAGCCTCTATGTGGAAGCTTTTTGATGGAGCCTTCAAAACACTCATCAATGATTCAAACATGCCTCACTCTGGGAAGGTGGGGCAACGATTCCGGACATCACATCCTATGGAGAAGACAAGCGGAGTGCAGTGCACTTCCTGGAAATTGCTCTGTGAGGGGGGTTCATCTTACCCAAAGTTAGGTGCAAAGAAAGCAGAAAGTAGTGATCCTACAAAGGGGTTCACTAATTTTTTCCACCTCAGACCTTTCACAGCCAGCTTGCTTCATGACCTGAGCTTGAATAGAGCCAAACTCTTCACAGGCCTATGGAAATAGATGTTAATAGAAAGCTGCCATTTGTCAGTCTAAGTGAGCCTTTAAAAATACCCAACTTCATTAGTTATAAGAGGCAGCAATTTTAAAAATACCATTTTACTAATAAAGTTGGTAAATACTGGGGGCCAGGATCGTGGCATAGTGAATAAAGCTAAGTTTGTAAATACTGAAAAAATATTGAAACTGCTGAGGACTGGGTGACTTACTGCTCAGAACACACACACACAGGCACATGCATGATGGCAATCTTTCTGACAAGTCATTTTATAAAAGGATCAGGAGTGTTTAAATAGTACCCTTTTAAACCTAGCAAATGTACTTTTTGGGGACACCAAAAATTCTGAGCAAATATTTGTGGTTAAATGTGTATTACTATGTTAAATAATAAAAAAGGGAAACAATCTAAAACTCTAACAAGATATGTGATCACAATTGTTATAATATCTGCCAATGATAAATTGTCCTGGACTCATAAAAATAGGGAGGTTGCAAAGATTTTTAATTACGTCCCTTCTGAATCAAAAAAAAAAAAAAAGAGATTTACCACGCCTAACCTGGGGGTGTCACCTTGGCACACGCTTAACCCTGAGGAACCAAACAGAGCTCTGTGGCCACACCCATCTCAAGCCTCTAAGGCTCCATCAAAAGTAGACAGTCCACTTAATACAGTCATAGTATAACAAGAAAAAAACACCACAGCGAGGGAAGAAGAATCCAAAGAATATCTCCACAGTGCCAAGCAACAAACGCAGAAACCGAGGAAACAAGATCAAGGAAGTCATTATGACGCCCCCAAATGAACAAGACACCCCAAGCCAAGATTATGAAGATGATGAGATGGAAGAAATGCAAGATACAGATTTCAAAAAATTTACGATAAAAACATTTAGAAGTTTTCAAAAACAAATGCTTGAGCTACAGAAATCCTTACTGGACAGGATAGAAAATCTCTCTCGTGAAAATGAAATCTTAAGGAGGAATCAAAATGAAACGCAGAAACTAGTAGAACAGGAAAATGTGATAGTGAAGAGAAATCAAAATGAAATGAAGAACCTAATAGATCAAATGACAAACACATTAGAGAGCCTTAAAAACAGAATGGGTGATTTTGCAGAGGTTTTCGAACTTCATCTTTTTCTCCTCCTGCTTCTTCTCCTCCTCCTCGTCTTCCGGCAGCTGCAAGCCCTCCTTGGTGACGGACACGAGCGTCTTCCCCTCGAACTCCTTCAGCTGCTGCATGCAGTACTTGTCGATGGGCTCGATCATGTAGATCACCTCCAGGCTGTGCTTCCGCAGGTGCTCCATGAAGGCAGAGTTTGCCACCTGGTCCTTGGTCTCACCTGTGCTGTAGATGTGTTTCTGGTTCTCCTTCATCCTGGTGCAGTAGTCCTTGAGGGACACCATCTCGTCGCCAGAGGCAGACGTGTAGTACCAGATGGGTGACCTCTCCGTGCTGCATCGTCACAAGCACCTACGGCTGGACGGTCAACATGGAGAGGATCATGAAAGCCCAGGCCCTGAGAGACAACTCCACGATGGGCTACGTGGCTGTGAAGAAGCACCTAGAGGTCAACCCCGACCACTCCATCATCGAGACCCTGAGGCAGAAGGCGGAGGCGGACAAGAACGACAAGTCCGTGAAGGACCTCATCATCCTGCTCTACGAGACCGCGCTGCTCTCCTCCGGCTTCAGTCTGGAGGACCCGCAGACACACGCCAACAGGATCTACAGGATGATCAAGCTTGGCCTGGGCATTGATGAAGACGACCCCACTGCTGATGACACGGCCGCAGCTGTGACGGAGGAGATGCCGCCCCTGGAAGGCGACGACGACACCTCCCGCATGGAGGAAGTGGACTAGCCTTGCGACCCTCGACCTGGGCACCCTCACTCCCTCTGAGAATATATTTTCAAGGATTTTTTTTCTTTATTTTTGTTACCATTTTAAAAAAATCTGTATGGCATGACAACTAATTAAGGGGAAGATAAGATTTCCTTCTACTTCTAAGTGATACTGTGATGTTAGGCACAAGCAGAGTAGTGATGCTTGTACTCCCACGTGGCTTGTGACAGATGAGGTGACGCTTGCTGTGAGGTGTGTGTAGCCCATCGTCAGCGTCGTGGTCTGCAGTGTGTAGCTGTCAGCGAATTCCTTAGGAGACCAGATCTTGTCACTGAACTGGTCTGAGCTATGCCTTGGTGTTAAGTGGCTTGAGTTCATCTCCTAGGATGTACTTGTTAGTGCCCCTGTAGTTTCCGACCCCGCATGTGCTCATCCTCTAGAAATAGGCTAACCTGAACCAACTTGACAGAGGAACTCTCCACGAGGCTTGTTTTCCAAAGAAGTGTTGTTAAGGGGAACAAAATTACAAACCTACCTGGGTCTGTTGTGACATTGTTGGAAAGTCACCGAGGTTTGTGGGTGGACTGTAGTGCCCAAGTCGTTTTTTGCTTTAAAAGGTTGTGACAAAAAAAAAAAAAAAAAAAAGGTTGTGACAAATACAGACGCGTTGAAAAAAAAAAAACAACAGAATGGGTGAAGCAGAAGAAAGAATATCGGACTTAGAAGACAGAGCACAGGAAAGTATACAGTCAAACCAAAGAAAAGAAGAGGAAATTAGAAATCTAAAGAATATTGTTGGGAATCTACAGGATACTATTAAAAAAACCAACATTCAGGTTCTAGGAGTTCCTGAAGGCAGGGAGAGAGAGAAAGGATTAGAAGGCCTTTTTAGTGAGATACTAGCAGAGAACTTTCCAGGTTTGGAGAAGGACAGAGACATCCTAGTACAGGAAGCTCAAAGAACCCCTAGTAAACGTGACAAAAAGAGATCCTCGCCACGACACGTTGTAATCAAACTCACCACAGTGAAACATAAAAGATTCTAAAATGTGCAAGAGAGAAACGTCAGATTACTCTCAGAGGATCTCCAATCAGACTCTCAGCTGACTTCTCATCAGAAACCCTACAGGCTAGGAGGGAATGGCGAGACATAGCCCAGGTACTAAGAAAAACTGCCAGCCCAGAATATTATCTCCTGCAAAGCTCTCATTTGTGAATGAAGGTGAAATAAAGACCTTTCATAGCAAACAGAAATTGAAAGAATTTGTTGCCACTTGTCCAGCCCTGCAAAAGATGCTTAAAGATGTGTTACACACAGAAACACAGAAACATGGTCATAAATATGAAAGAAGGTAAAGGAAAGAAACCTCACAGCAAAAGATCACAGGAAGTTCAAGGCATATATTAGAAAATATCTTTGGGAAATGGCAGGGCAAAGTTACTACTTAAATTTCCTGGAGAAATTCTTAAATATAATACTAAATGGCAAAAACAAGATATAAGGGAATGTACATGATATCATCTAACCTATGTGAAAAAAAGTACATTTTCGGAAAGATTCTGGAAGTTAATATACTGGGATGTTGAAAACCATCCATTCAACAAACATTTGTTGCCTGGTTCTACTGTGGTAGAACCAGAGGATAGAGGGAGGACGAATTATAAAGAAAACAAAGTGTGATGACAACTGGAAAGATGCCAACAGGGAGGGACAGGGTAGAGAGCTTCAGCAGAGTATCATAGAAGCCTTACTAAGGAGGTGAAGTATAAGCTGATCTGAAGACAGGAGGTGAAAAACATGAGTTCCTGTTGAGTATTGTGCCTAAGAGATGCACAAGTACAAAATCAGGGATGTTTGGTATAACATGTTTGGAAACATAACGAAGAGCTGATACCTGCTGAGTGGGGCCTGAGTTTTCCACAGCAAGCAGGCCCTGGACACTAGAGTCCTATATCTCACATCTTTGCAGTGGAAAAGCACTGGAGGGCTTTGAGCTGGGGAATTACCTCATATGATTTATGCATTTTAAAACACTCCTATAGATGCCCTTGGAAATGTAATATAGGGATCAAGAGAAAAAACAGAAATCAGTTAAGTAGTTTGGCATGTTTACTTTGATTCATCAGTCTTACTTCTGGCCATTTATAATGTGGTTATGATTGCATGTATGAGGACACCAAAGACAAGGTTATTGCAATGTTTGAGATAGCAAAAGATTGGAAACAACCCTGTTGTCAAACAATAGATGACTGGTTAAATAAATTTTGTTTCAGACATTTAATGGAATACTAAGCAACCAAATAAAGGAATAAGAACCCTCTCCAAGTATCCATGTGGAAAGGTGTATGGCTGAGTGAAAGGAAGAAGGAGCAAAATAAAATGTATTGTATGCTAACATATGCATAAAAACAATGGAAAATATAGTCTATGCTTGTATAAAGACTATAGAAGATCAGTCCTCCAAGTTAGGAGTTGGTCACCTGTGAAGCATATATGTGGGACGGGGTAATGGGGAGAAGGAATGTACCTACTTGGGTTTTTGAAGAGGTATACTACCTACTCAAGCAAAATTGAACCAGAAGGTAGAATTTTACCACAATCCATAGGAGAGAGGCTGGAGACGCAGGGTAATGGTATTTGAAGGTAGGGAGAAATGGATGGAACTGAAATGTGTTTTGCAGGCTAAGTCTTTGGAACTTAACTGAGGGATTGGTTGAGAATGAAGAGATAAAAATCAAATATGATTCCTAGGATTTTACCTTGAGAAACGTACTTGGTGACTGTGGCATTTTCTGAGTTGAGGGAAGTGATAATAGGTAGAATTGGAGGGAAAATCACAAGTCCCTTTTAAGGCTAAGTTGGAGATAATAAGGCATCCAGCAGAAATTGGAGGGGCATTTGGATGTAGGAGTCTGGAGATCAAGGTAGATGCAAGGCCTGGAGACAGAAGCTTAGGAGGCATGAGTGGAAGTTCAGCCCAGCAGTTAAGATACCTGCCTCCTGCCAGAGGGCCTGCACTCAGTAACCAGCTCCAGCTTCTTGGTAATGCAGGCCCTGGGAGGCAAGGTGATGGCTTAGGTAACTGGGCTCCTACCATGCATGTGGAAGGCCTAGATTGTATTCCCTACTCCAGCCCCAGGTGTTAGAGGTGTTAGGTGGACGTGTGTCTCTGTCCCTCTCAAATGAATTTAAAAATTATAACAATAAACTTAGGAGGCTTCAGCACCTTGGTGGTCTTTGAGCCATGGGATTAGACGTGATTACTTGCTGAATGAGGAACACAGCTGGATGGAGGAGGGGGAAGTTTCCCAGGACTGAGCCCTGTAACATTTATTATTTTAAATGAGGTAAAGAGGAAGATCCAGTTAAAAGGACTGAGAATCTGGGCTCTGGAGTTAGGAGAAAAATTAGGATTTTGTGATGATATGGTAGAGAAGAGAAATGAGTACTTTGAGGAGAAAGAAGTGGCCATGGATGTCACACGATGCTGGAAGTTAAAACAACAGCTCCAAAAAAGCAAGCATAGGATCTGCTGATGAGAGGGCTGCAGCTGGAGAGGAGAGGAATCAGAAAGTAGTTGCAGGGTTGAGATAGCTGTGGGCTTTTGTTTCTTTTCTGTAAGATGAGAAACTTGGGGCCCTGGCTGAATACCAGTGGGAACTGTGCGTTAGAAAGGGAGACCCTTGTGGTTCATGAGAGGGCGTGACAACTCAGGAACCCACAGAAACTAAGTCTTGGAGAGGAAAGGAGCCACAGCCAGGTAAAGGTGTTGGCCTCTGCCAGAACCCACTCCTTCTTCCATTGTCAGTGTGGTCAGCACTGCTAAACCAGGGGAGTGGGACTGTTACTGCCTCAGTTTACCTCACCTGAAAAATGGGAAATACATGACGCTTCCCCATAAGATCAAGTGTAATACCAGTGTCTGTAAAGAAGCACGTTCTCAGTAAATATTCATCACTTTTGTGATTTCCATTTCGTGCGATCACCAAATATTCTGTATTAAGTGTTGAAGTTAGGTGAAAATACATATTAATGTCATCCCCTATGTTTCCTGTCCAGTGTGAATAATGGAAATGCAGAAGTGATCCCAAAACCCTTGGCACTTGAGAGTTTTCAGCACTGAGGACAGCAAGACTTCCTAATAATCAACACATACAAGATTCTAGTTTCTGATTGCCTAGGACCCAGTCAGTTTCATAAATACATGAAGGGTGTGTGGTGGCGTAGGGGTGGGGCAGGTAGGTGATGACTGAAACTGGCCTTAGATTGAGCCCTGCAGCAAATTCCACTACTCATTTGCAAAGAACAACCTGGGTTCTTTGTGGTGGCTCTGTTGCTTGCACACAGCACCAGTGTTGTACAGAGTCCTGCATCGTATGTCCCAGGAACCCAGTATGTTTGTGTGGGCTTAGAGAAAAGCGAGCAAAATCAGACTCCGTGTTCCAGAGGCAGGTTTGGGACACCTGCAACACTGTGAGGGTGGCAGATTACATTGGGATGTGACATGAGTCTGGGTTCTGCATATGTTGACTTTATCTTTTAATAATGCATTTCATTAGGGACACAGGCTATTGATATACCCAGAGAAAATGAATTCTTCACAGGTAGCCTTGCTCTTGAGTAGGTTCTTAAGCCAAGACAGAGGCAGCAACACTTGACAGCTGTTTCTCTTATTAAAAACTGCCCATCTGTGACTCTGGGGAAGGGGACTAGAAACAGAGTAGGGATGGGAAGGGAATTAAATCTCACTGGGGTCCTATTTGCCCAGTTCGGCTCATTTGATCACCTCAGCTACTTATAAGGTAGGCATCTGCCCTATTTGTAGAAGTGGGAAACCCATGAGAAGTTTTCCAAATTTGCCTAAAGTTACCCAGCTGATGGGGAGCCAACTGACGTATGAACCCAAGACATTCTTCCTGGATTTAGCACCTGCTCCTTTGCTAGGATATCTTGACCTCAGCACTAACATTTAGAGCTGGATGATGATTGTGTTTGTGAGTTGAGGATACAGGCGCTGCCCTGGGCATGGTAGGATACTTAGCATCATCCTAGGGGCACCACCCCCTGCCCTCAGCTGTGATAACCAAAAATAAATCCAGACATTGCCAAATGTTCTCTGGGGATGACATCTCTCTGGGTTGAGAACCCCTGGTCTGCATCTTGCTACCGAAGGAATGCTTCTACAGCTTAGAGCCCAGCGGCAGTTTTCGATTGTTGCCATAGATCGTATTTGTGAGTGCCTTGTCCATTCATTGTTTTGTAATCTCCTTCATTTGTCCCACTGATAGTGACTGCCTGTCTGGTCTCAGCCTGACACTCTGCTGGGTAGCAAAGGAAGGAGATGAATGAACGGTCTTGGTGCATGCAGTCGGGGGAGGGGCAGATACATCTACAGCGGCAGTGCAGTGAGTCCAGTGTCAGCAGTGCCTCAGGACGGCAGTATTTATCCCAGCTTGAGGACTGGGTTTTGGAGCAAAAAAAATCTGCTTGCTGTGCAGGGTCTGTGGTAGACCTAGAAGATAATCTTATCTTACAGGCTTTTGCTTCGGGATTATTCTGAGTTCCTAGTGGATGAATCCTTAGTGATCCCCCTGGCAGGATTTGAGTTTCAGTTCTCCATTGTGATGTAACAAAGGGCAGTCTGCACATTTCTAAGTGTAAAACTCAATGCTTTTGTGCATACGTAGCACCCAGAGAACCAGCCTCCAAGCTCGAGATGCAGAACATTTCTGTTGCTTCCAGGTTTCCCCCTCACCTCTTGCTTATCAGCAGAGAACCTCATCTCTACCCCACAACAAAAAGCACTGTACAGGGGCAAGTGTTGGGCCAGCTGGTAAAGATGATATAAGAATACCTGTGTTTAAGTCTTGGCTCTGCTTCCAATTCCAGCTTCTTGCTATTGAGAGGCAATAGGTGGTACTTAGGTCTCTGTCACCACATGGGAGACTAGGATGGAGTTCTAGGTTCCTGGGTTTGACTTTGCCTAGCTCTGGTTGCAGGCATTTGGGAAGTGAAACAGTGGTGGACAATATCTTCATGTCTGTCTTTCTCTCTGTCCCTCAAGTAAATGAAAATAAATTTAAAATTAACCTATACAGTTTCTAGCACCATCAATTTGTATGTCTGTTTTTGATTTTATAACAAATGCTCCTCAACTTGCCACGGTTTTATATTCTGATAAACCCATTGTACGTTGAAAATATCATAAGTAAAACATTTAAATGCATTCAATACACTTGAGCTACTGCATGTGACAGCGTAGTGACATAGCAGACCGTGCAGTCAGCTGTTTCCCCTGCGATCACACAGCTGAGTGGAGCTGCAGTGGCTGTCGCTGCCCAGCACCACGAGAGAGCATCGTACCATGCATCACTGCCTAGAAAAAGATCAGAGTTCAAAATGTGAAGCATGGTTTCTAATGAATGCATATTGCACCAAAGTGGAAAACAAATCTTGAAGCTGAACCATTACAAATCGGTAAATAGAATCATGCAATGAGTTTTCTTTTGTCTCCTGTTTTGGTCAGCATTACACTTGTGAGTTTTCATCCACACTACTCGGTGTAGCAGCATTTCGTTCTCTTGGACTGCTGTATACAATTCCACTGAGTGAGTATGCTGTCATATATTAACCCGTTTCCTGGTGGATGAACAATTACCATTGCTTGCAGTTTTGCCTGTTATTAATAAAGTGGTCATAAATGTTTTTTAATCGACATATTTTTGATGAACATAAACACTCTCTTCTCCTGCGTAGATGTCTAAGTGTGGAATTGCTGGGTCATAGAGTAGACATATATTTGGCTTTAGGAAACACTGCCAGTTTTTTTTTTTTCTTCTAAAGAGCAGGTGTCAACCAGCATAGCCTATGGAGTTTTGGTTGCTATCATGTTTTCTAAGTCATCACAGGTTAATGCACACATGTTAGGCAGGGATTTTAACAGGAAAGCTGAAGGTTTCAGGGAGTGCGTTGGGAAGAAGGGTGGCATCACTTCTGTCCCACTGGCTTGACCTCTGTCACAGTTCCCATAGCCAGCCACCTAGACCGGGCGAGGCAGTAGTCCAGACCATTATGCAGAGTTGGGTGAGATGATGCTGTTGAGTAAGAGCTGGTCCCATGAGGTTGAACAATCTTTGTCTTGACTGTTGAGGAACAGGTTTTTTTTTTTTTTTTTTAAATATATATACTATTAGTTGAACTCTTTACTAAGTATATAGTTAATCTTTGATGTATAGTTAATTGAAAATAGATTACAGTAAAAAAATAAGAATTGGAATAGGTAGGAAGAACCACTATGTTCCTAAAGTTGCATTTATGAAATGAGTGAAGTTTGCATACCTTAAGTAAAAGGTTTCTGGGTGGGGGGAAGAAATCGGGGTGAGAACATTCACCAGTCCAGTTCCCTTACTGTTTGAAAAAGAGGGCTGAAGCCACTTACCTAATGCAGCAAAGGCACAAAGCTTCAAAACTCCATGGTGTTGTGCAAAGAGGTCCTGGAATTTTATACAAACTCCCAGTGGGACCAAGGAGAACAAGAAACTAAGGCCATTTCTTCACAGTTATCCATCTTGCCCATGCCCCCACCCCCAGGGTTGCTGAGAGATCAACGAATGTTGTGCACCTAAGGAACAGTGCATGCATGGAAAGATGGGGTTGTAGTCTGGTCCCTCTTGCTGCTATTCACAGGGGAGGGGGGCAGGGAAAACTGTACACAGTGATGGAAAGGATGTGGGCCACCATCAGTCATTTACATGGCACAGCCTGGGTCACTCATGCCACCTCCCTGGTCTTCAGTGCCTCCATCTGCGAAAGCACTCCTTAGACCCAGTTATCTCTGTGGAGTCCACTGGAGACCCTGTAGACCTTAGACCAGTTCTCATTATTTGCTCAGACCCTTTTAGAGCTAACAGTGTTGGCTAATTTATACTGAGTGCCAGCATCTTGCATGCATCTCATCTTCTGAGAAAGACATCATTATTATCCCCCATTTTACTAATCCAAAAACTGAGGCAGAACGAGATTAAAGAAAACGTTCTGAAGTGTTCTAGTGAGTACTTGGAGGCAGGGTTTGTGAGCCAAGTTCCTTAAGACGATGGTGATAGGATGCTTGACTCAGTGGCGCCACCACATGGCAAGGAAAGGAGTTGAGAAAAACAACTTGGCAAACTTCCTTGCCATTTATTAGCAATGTGATCTCAAGCAAGCATCTTAAACCCACTGGATCTTGGTTTCTCCAATATTTAAACATGGAATCTGTTTCTATCTCAGAGGATATGCACGACAACTATTAGTTGCCCTTTCTCTCTCACCAGGTAACTCAAGGTAGATATGGAGAATGGTACCTGGAAATGACCTAACTTCTCCTTTCCTCACCATGAGAAAGTGTGCTTGGAAAACTGCCAAGTTAAAAGCAGAAGTTCAGTGTGATACAGTGTGCAAAGAAAATACAGGAGTCCAACTGGACTTTTGTTAAAAATTTCTTTTGAAATTCAGGGAGGGAGATATTCCATCTGCTGGTTCAATCCCCAGGTGAATGCAACAGCCAGGGCCATGCCAAGCTGAAGCCAAGAGCCTCATTTGGGTTTCCCACATGGATGGCAGAGGCTGAAACACCTGAGCCATGCTCCACTGCCTTTCCCAGACCATTAGCAGAGAGCTGAATAAAAAGTAAAGAAGCCAGGTCACGAATTGGAACCTGTATGGTATAGCAGGGGCTTTACCCACCAGTCCACAGCACTGGCTGTAATGGGCTTTTCTTTTTTAATTCACTCCCTACCATAATAACTGTTCATTGTAGGAAATTAAAAATATAGAAAGAAACAAAAGAAGTATACAACCACAATGGCTCTTGATAGTTTGTTGTATTTCCTTCCAATGTGCTTGTCTTTTTTAAATGGATGAGATCATATTGGGTGTAAAGTGTTATAGTCTGTCTCTATCTTTTCTTCTAAATAATATGACAAAAGCATTTCTTTGGGATAATGGCAAAATCTTTGTAATCATCATTAAATTCTATGTAATGCTTCATTATATTATCATGATTTACTTACTCCCATAATGTTTTGTAACTTCTCCCGCTATTATAAAAACACTAAAATGACCATGATTTTGTACATAAAAACTTTTTCTCAGTTTTTAGCCATTTTCCTAAGACATGGACATTTGAAAAGGCTCCTAATATACATTGTCAAATCACTTTCCTAAAATGACCAAGTTTTACTCCACCCAGAAAGTCGGATGTTTTAATATACCCACGTAAACATGGCCGGCGCCGCGGCTCACTAGGCTAACCTCCGCCTAGCGGCGCTGGCACACTGGGTTCTAGTCCCAGTTGGGGCGCCGGATTCTGTCCCGGTTGCCCCTCTTCCAGGACAGCCTTCTGCTGTGGCCAGGGAGTGTAGTGGAGGATGGCCCAAGAGCTTGGGCCCTGCACCCCATGGGAGACCAGGAAAAGCACCTGGCTCCTGGCTCCTGCCATCGGATCAGCGCGGTGCGCCGGCCGCAGCGCGCCGGCCGCGGCAGCCATTGGAGGGTGAACCAATGGCAAAGGAAGACCTTTCTCTCTGTCTCTCTCTCACTGTCCACTCTGCCTGTCAAAAAAAAAAAAATATATATATATATATATACCCACGTAAACAATCAGATTAATGAGACTTAGAAAACTTTGTTAATTTGATAGCTAATAATTTCTGTCTCATGGTGTTTAATTCTTTGATCACAAATGTTAAGTATTTACTCATACCATCTCATAGTCGGAACTTCTTGTCTGTATTTTTTTCCATTTTTTTTTTGTATCAGACACAAGCACACATACAATGTGTGCATAGAGATTCCCCATGAATTTTTATTACCCCTATATTCGGGGATTTCAGTATTCTTTTGCACCAAAATAAACTTGTAATTCCATTTTCTGTTAAGTTTTTGAAGTACCCTTAAATTTATGCACATGTATTATTTAAATTGTAATAATACAATATAATGTCATTTATTCATCACCCAGCTTATGAAACAGAACATTTTTATACCTTGGAAGTCCCTTCTACTTCTCTCCTTCAAAGGTAACCACAATTCTGATATTTGTGAACATTATTGCCTTGATTTTCTGTTTGCTTGTTTGAGAGAGACTACCACCTGCTGGCTCACTTCCCAGATGCTTGCCATGGCTGAGGCTGAATCAAATTGGAACCTGGAGCTCAATCTGGGTCTCCCACGTGGGTTGTAGGAAAACTACCACTTGGATCATGGGCTGCTGCTTCCCAGGGTCTGTGTTAGCAGGAAGCTGGAATTGGGAGCAGAGCCAAGACTCCGGCCCGGGCACTCTGATGCGTGATGTGAGCCTCCCAGGTGGAATCTGAACCACTAGGTCAGATGCTCACTGCTGAATTTTTTTTTATCACCATTCATGCATCCTTGAACAATGGAGTTTGTCTTATCTGTTTTTGAATTTTGTGTAAATAGAGAAATATTAGAAATATTCTTCTGTGCTTTTCAGAATTATTGATATTCTTCTATATTCATATGTAGACTAAAAATCATAGTATTTCCCCACTGAAGAGTACTTCACAGTATGCACATATTTTTAGTGAATTACTGAACCATTGAGTGGATATTCTCTTGGAATATTAAGTTTCAACCTCATTCTCAAATACAGTAAATAAGCCTTCTGGATAACTTGGTTCTGAATCCTCTCTCTGACCGTTAGAAATTACTTTTACTCCATTACACATGTGATTTATTCTTTGTAATTATAACATTGCTTCAATATCTAGAAAGTTCTGTCACCTTTGAATCATAATACTTTTCTCATCTTCTGTTCTTTTTCCATTCTGTCTTTGAGTTTCTGTGTGTGTTTAACCCTTTACACAAATTGGAATTTATTTTGCTTTACAGCATGAAGCAAAAATGTTTGTTTTTGCTCAATTGCTAATCAGTTGCTTTCTGTAGCATTCCCTTGGCCAAATATTGTCAGTTGAGTCTCAGCCCATCCGTGTCCTTATATAAGGGCTTAAAAATGTTTATGGAAAAATGAAAGTAAAAGACAATGACCATTTTCCACAGATGTTCTGAAGCCTACTCCAGCTGGGAGCCCGAGAACTGCTTTTCCCAGGGTTCCTTGGCAGGTGGATGTTAGTTTTGGCCAATGAATGCAGTCACAAGGGATTGACAGGTGGGGAAAATGTAAAATCCCACTCTGGCATTAGCAGTATCAGGAATGCAGACTTCCAGGCTCTTGCTAATAACTGCCCTCCATGTGATAATATTTCAGCTCTAGAGGAGGTACTGGCTTCCTGCAGCTGTTACTCTCTAGGCAACCTGGCCTTCTTACCTTTGTTCCTCTGGTTTTTTGATGCATTTGTAATAAATTCTGTGTTAAATCCCTCCCTGTTTAAAATATCTAAAGTGATTTCTCTTTGTTTAGTGATTGACAAACCTTCCTCTTCCCTACCAATTATAAATGCCTAGTTTAAGTGTGTGTGTATATATATGACCATGCGAATCTGTGGCTTTATGTGTGTGTAGAAGGAAGGAAGGAGAGGGAGACAGATTGTGTGCTGCTTGTTTCAGAGATAGATCATTTGATTGATCCTATTGCCATTTGTGTGTGTGTGTGTGTGTTTTCAATTCGGAGAGATACAGATGGACAGAGCCCTAATCCACTGTTTGACTCTCCAATATCGGCATTGGCTACGTCTGTGTGGGGCTGAAGCCAGTAGCTTAGAACTCAGTCCAGGTGTCCCTTATGCATGACAGGAACTCAAACACTTGAGCCATCACCTGTTGCCCCTCAGGGTGTATATGTATCAATAGGAAACTGAAATTGGAAGCCGAAGCTAAGAATTGAACCCAGACACTCTGATATGGGATGTGGGCAACTTAACCAGCAGCTTAACTGCTCGGCCAAATATCCACCCTCTTTCGTTGGTTCTTGTACACACACATTTGTCATTATAATTGTTGTAACTCAAACATACATTTCATATCACATAGTACAGGTCTTCTGTCATCCTTCTTTTATGGGCTTCACTATTCTCTACTTAGCAAGCCTGGGCTTTTAAGGGGTGGGTAGGCCATTAAAAGGAGAATTGATTGTGCTCTATCTCTTAGAATCTGCATTTCGGAGCTGAAGGCGTGGTTTAAGAGAAGACATTGCTTCGTGGCGGAGAACCACAGAAGATGGTGCATCCCCCTCTTGTGGGCTCCCTGGGCAGGTGTGTCTGGGTGCACAGTGATAAATTGGTGTCCACTTAAAGTGGTCCTTCCCTGATGCCTTGGAGGTTACCCCGTTGGGAAGAGAGGCTGCAGAATTGTCATCTCTAACAATGAAAAGGGATCTTGTTTCCTCCGAGTCAGCCTAACAATGCCCAAGGTCAGAAGAGAGAGTTCCTGCAAGACCTTGCAATTTCCCAGGAATCCTATTTGGGCTCATTGGATGGCATGGCTGTGGGAAAATGATCTGATCATTATTTTAAACACTGGGGCAGTTGTGTCAGGAAACACCTTCAAAATGCACAGCCTGTCTGCTTTGGTCACTGCTGAAAGCCACAGAATTGCAGAAGGTTTTTTTCTTTCTTTTTTCTAAGAGGAAATTCTCTGAATATGCTGAAAACACCCCTAAAACCCAAGCAGTCTTATACCTTTCAGTTAAGCCTGGTTTGCTTAAAGACAAAAGCTGCCCCCAGCAGCTTGGCAGTCCCAGCCTAGGGGGAGCCTCTGGCACTCTGCTGCACGCAGTTGGCTTTGTGTACACCCTTGCTTTGACGCATGAGAGCAAGCACTCTGACCCTCAAGGCTCGGTGTCCCTGGAAGTCAAGCACATTGAGTGTGGGTAGCAGAGGAGCTACTTTAGAGGGAGTGTGGGGATGGGGCCAGGGCTTGCCTCGCAGGCAGGGCTGAGGGAAGGGCAGGTTGACTTTGAAGAGACCGAGAGCAGAGAGAGGAGTGCTTCCCGACACCTTGTGAGTTAGTGGATTTGGTTTCTGGGTACTCTGCCTACAGGTAGCAGGATGCTTTCCATGGCTCAGTTTCCTCCTCTGTGTAGTGTTAAACATAATGAGGACTGTGTTAAAGCGCAGGTAGGATGAAATGACCTCGTTTGTATAAGGGCTTAGAAGAGTGCACAGATGATAAACACTCAGTGGCTATTGGTCACATTGCCCTTCCTGTTCCACATCCCACTCTCTGCCATTATCCACAGGAGGCTAACTCACCATCCGTGGAAACCAGATGGTCCAGTTCATATTCTGATTCTGAACTGTGAGATTTTCATGGAATTGCTTAACTTCTCTGAGTCTCGCTGAGTTTATCTTTAATAAAGACTTAGCAAAAGCATTGCTTGTGAGGATTGAAGTAACGTAACACTTAGACCACTGTTCTCCACTGGGACAGAGTTGACTCCCAGGGGACACTTGGCAATATCGGTAGGCATTTTGGTTGGCACAACCAGGGTGTGTGCTCTTGGCCTGCAGGTTGAGGCCAGGGATGACATTGAACATTCTGAGGTGCACAGTGCACAAGGAAGATCCTGCCCTCAAGAATGATGTGGTCCCAAATGTCTAGAGTGTCAAGGTCAAGAGCCCATGATAGACCAAGAGCTGGCAGGGAGTGAGCACTCAGCAAATGTTGATTGTTTTCATTTGAGGGACAGTTTTGTACACTAACTCTGTCTTAGGAACTGCACATAAAGATGAATTTCATCTGCCCTGCAGTAGAGGGAAGGACAGTGCAAGACGTTCAGATAGGGTAAGGGTACAGGGCAGGGTACTTGATCTCTGAAAATCAGAGCAGTTGCTCCTATATAGAACAGGCTAAGCTTCAGGCAGCACCCAAGTTAAACAGATGATTGTAACAGTGTGATGGCTGTTCTTCTGGAAGACAGTGCTCTGTGGAGCAACCCAACAAGGTCCCCATTCCAGCAAAAGGTGGTGAGAACAAATTTCCAAAGGCCAACATCCTGAAGGATGTTTAGGTGTTAGGAAGGTAAAAGTGGGGAAGGGAAGGGCAGAGGAAGTGTCACATACACAGGTTTCATAAATGTTTATTGAGCACATAATACAGGCCTAGAGCAGTATTAAGTGCTGGGGAGACAGCAATGAGCCATAAACTAAAACCTGTATCCTCACGGGCTCACAGGGTGGTGGTAGTGATTGGGCACAGACAACAAATGGACACAGAGGCAATGCATTGGATGGTGACAAGTCATATTTAAAAAAGCAATGATAAGGGACAGAGAGTCATGATGGGGGTGAGAGAGTGCAATATTAAGTACAAGAATCATGAAAGGCATTGTGGCTATGACCTTCTTATGGAAATTACTTGAAATAAGTGAAGGAGGAAGACTTGTGGGTATCTGTCATACACAAATGGAGGAGCTCATGCAAAGGCCTCGAGGCAGGAGCCTCCCTGGCCTGATGGTCAGCAGGAAGATGAGTACAGTGAGGGGAGGAATTTTTTTAAAGATTTATTTTTTGTAAGATAGAGTCACAGAGAGGCAGAGGAGGGAATGAGAGAGTGAGTTCTTCTGTCTACTGGTTCACTCCCCAAATGGCCGCAAATGGCCAGGGCTGAGCCAAGCTGAAGCCAGGAGTTCTTGCAGGACTCCCACGTGGGTGCAGGAGCCCAAGCACTTGGGCCATCTTCTGCTGCTTTCCTAGATGCATTAACAGGGACCTAGATCAGAAGTGGAGCAGCCAGGACTTGAACTGGTGCCCAAATGGGATGTGGGTGCTGCAGGCAATGGATTAACCTGTTGCACCACAGCACTGGCCTGGAGGCAAGGAATTGGACTAAATGCAGAGCAGTAGCCAAGCCCAGAGAAGTCTTGGATGCCACCATAAGGAGGGTGGATGTTGGGGCTGGTGTTGTGGCACAGTGGGATAAAGCCCCAGCCTGCAGCGCCAGGATCCCATATGGGTGCCATTCGAGTCCCGGCTGTTCCAATTCTGATCCAGCTACCTGCTAATGTGCCTGGGAAAGCAGCAGAGGATAGTCTAAGTGCTTTGGCCCCTGCACCCATGTGGGAGACCCGGAGGAAGCTCCTGGCTCCTGGATTTGGATCAGCTCGGCTCCGGCCCTTGAGGCCCTTTGGGGAGTGAACCAGTGGTTGGAAGACCTTTCTCTCTGTCTCTGCCTCTCTCTGTAACTCTTTGAAATCAATAAAAGCAAATTTTTATAAACAAAAAAAGGAGGGTGCATTCTTCTGGAAGACACATGTTCTTCAGTCAGCATCCAGGGAAATACTCACAAATCTGTGGGACACAGGCCCTGCCTGAAGCACATGATGCTTGTTCCGAAAGAACTGGCCGTTTTCTGGATGGCTGTGTTCACTGAGAACAACTGATTATCCAGTGTTCCTACTGGTGCCCATTGCCTGCAAGAAGCGTCCAGCATAAGAGGATTCTGTTGATATCCCCATCCTGGTAAACTTTCACAGGAGCAGCTTAGCCCTTAGCCTGAGTCCCTGAGACCTCACTGTGGTGCATCACCTTGACCCTCTGAGTCTGAGATTTAGCGATCGCTGGATGACTGCAGCTCCAGGCATCCACGCATGCCTCAGAGTTTCTTAGGGATGCCTGGAGAATGATTGCCAAGCTGTGGAGCACCACTTCTATGACGAGCATTGCAGTAAACACTTGACATGGGGTTTTTCTCCATAGAAGCTCCACAGCACCATGGGGTAGGAGGAGTGTTTTCTCTACTTCAGTGGTGAGGAAGCAGAGGCACAGAGGAAGTAAGCAGTGCCCTGCTTAGAGTCGTACAGCTTGATGTGTCAAAGCACCAGCTCGGTCAGTCCAAGGGGCCCACACGCTATGGGCTCCATGAGCGTGTATGTAAGAGACAGTGTCCGAGTGAGGCTCCCGCTGAGAAGGAGGGTGCAAGCATTCTGCTGCCCCTGACTGTGTTCTCACACAGCTCTGCAGAGATACCTAAAGGGCTGAAAGACCTGGATGGGCCTCCTTGGGTCTTCCCCCCAGGTCACTGCTAGAATGCTTAGTTGTTGAGTCAGGGCTGAAGTTTGATCAAGAACTTGGCCGTGAAGCAGCTTTGAACAGGAAGCCAGAGGCTGACTCATGGGGCTGCATGGGGGCATCCCAGGCGCCTGGTGAGGGTCAGGTAGAGCCAGACTCCAGCCACAGACATCAGGAGACTCAAACAACAAGATGGAAAACATGGGCTGACGCGTCCGCCTTACTGCTCAGGGTTGCCTAGCAACTGCAGATGACAAGCTGCCACTTTGGTGATACAATCGCAGCAGGAAGATCAGAGAAAGCCAATTAAAACTATTTTTTTTTTTTTTTGCGTTTTCCATTTTTTTGTTCCTGTGTGCTCATTTAATCCTGACTTCCCTCACTTGTGGATTAAGAAGCCTGGCAGAGGAGAGTAGAACTCATGCAGACAGCCCGGCCCCTTTTCCCACTGCGTAGTCAGAAAGTTCACTCATCACAGGCCCACCCTGGATCGAGGGTAATTCTGTTAAATGTAGGTTTGTGTACTTGTCTTACCTAGGTTCCCTAGGAAATTTCAAACTTGCCTTGAGTTAGAGTCAAATCTGATTTTTATTATGAGTACCCTCCCACCAACAATGCCATTGCCTAGGACAGGTGACTGGCAGAAAGAGTGACGAATGAGTGAATGAAAGAAACACTGGGGAACACTGTAAGGCTAACTGACAAGCTCCATAGGTGAGTCTAATACCAGCTGATCAATGAAACCTTCGTTCTTCACTGGATTTTCTTTTATCTCTCGTGTTGTCTGCTCTCTGGCCAGCTTTCTGGATGTATTATTTTAAGCATTAACAGAATCACTGTACATGCGAAGGGTGGGCAGGGAGTCACAAAGTTCTTCAGCTTGTGTGTTCCTCTGTTCTCTGATGCTCTTTGCCTGATGCTACAGCCTCTGCAGGTGATCTCTGCTGCCTCGGCCTCTTGTCACATCCCTGGGTGGGTAACACAAATCATTTCTCTTCCTGAGGTCCCCGAGGTGTCTGACCACATGGATCATTGCCTTTATGTCCGAAGTCTCTCTTCTGTGGGGGACATGGGTGAATGTGAAGTAGAGATTTGGACTGTACTCATGGATACATTTATCTTTTGCTTGAAGTAAGTGCAACACATGCAACCCTAGCCTAAGTCATGGTCTTTCACAAACTCCCTGTGTGACCTCTGGGCAGTTCAGAACAGCTGGGTATACAGGGGCCCATCGTGACCTCCTGGAGAGAGCTCGTGCTCCCTTTCAGCTGCAGGTATCCGAGGCTTTAGGATGGTGTTTCTGTCCCTGTTTGCTGTCACCATGACTGCATCCTCCTCCCAGAGCCTTTGAGACCTTTACTCCTAATGCCATAGATGCACTGTATGTCTGCTGTGTGTGCACCTGTGTGGGTGCACTTTATACATAACAAGCATAAGAATGTTTGTGGTCTCTCCCCCAACCCCAGGAGTCATTTTTATCTCCTTTGAGAATGCATGTTACAGAATAAAGCAAATAGAAAGTCGATCTGGGTTTGCAAAGACTAGATTCACTGACCAAAAAAAAAAAAAAATTCTTTAGGTGTGAGGAGATCATCATAGCCTTTCTTTCTTTCTTTTCTTTCTTTTTCTTCCTTTTTTTTTTTTTTTTTTGACAGGCAGAGTTAGAGAGACAGCGAGAAAAGTCTTCCTTCCGTTGGTTCACCCCCACCAAGGCCAGTGTACTGCGCCGATCCGAAGCCAAGAGCCAGGTGCTTCCTCTTGGTCTCCCATGTGGGTGCAGGGCCCAAGCACTTGGGCCATCCTCCACTGCCTTCCTGGGCCACAGCAGAGAACTGAATTGGAAGAGGAGCAACCAGGACAGAATCGACACCCCACCTGGGACTAGAACCCAGGCTGCTGGCACTGTAGGCGGAGGATTAGCCTAGTGAGCCACGGTGCTGGCTCATCATAGCCTTTTTTTTTTTTTTTGACAGGCAGAGTGGACAGTGTGAGAGAGAGACAGAGAGAAAGGTCTTCCTTTGCCGTTGGTTCACCCTCCAATGGCCGCTGTGGCCGGCGTGCTGCGGCCGGCGCACTGCGCTGATCCGATGGCAGGAGCCAGGAGCCAGGAGCCAGGTGCTTTTCCTGGTCTCCCATGGGGTGCAGGGCCCAAGGACTTGGGCCATCCTCCACTGCACTCCTTGGCCACAGCAGAGGGCTGGCCTGGAAGAGGGGCAACCGGGACAGAATCCGGCGCCCCGACCGGGGCTAGAACCCAGTGTGCCGGCGCCGCTAGGCAGAGGATTAGCCTAGTGAGCCGCGGCGCCGGCCTCATCATAGCCTTTCTACAGCACTGGTTTCAGAATCCACAGCTGGACTCTCCCAGCCAGCACCCACTACCTCTTCTTTGATCTTGGTTACACTGCATCCATGCATGTGTTTCATGTGCTGGGTGTATGTGTGTGTGAGAGAGAGAGAGACAGGCAGACACTAAGTGTGATAGTTGACTTTGTGTCACTTGGCTGTGCCATGCCATGTGGACCCAGATACTTGGTTCAAAGCAATTCTGAATGTGGGAGGGTGTTTCTTGATGAGATTGGCACTTAAATCAGTGTACTATAAGATTGTCCTCAGTGTGAGTGGGCCTGAGTCTTAGCCTACTCTTGAACTGGGATTTATGTCACCAGCTCTCCTGGGTCACCAGCTTGCAAATGTCCAGTCATGGAACTGCTCATGTGAGTTGATACCTTATTCTTGTTCTCTCTCTTATTCTCTCTCTCTCTCCACCTCTTCCTCCCCCCGTTTCTCTCTCTCTCTCTCTCTCTCTCTGCAGGTGTGTGTGTGTGTGTTTTCTGTCTCTCTAGAGAACCCTAAATTACAGAGGAAGCTTGAGGAGACATGAGGATAGACAAGTTGACATGGGCTAGCTCATGCTGGTTTGCAGGTCGCTGTGGTAGCAGATATATATTTTGCCCTACCTAGTTCCACCACCCCAATCCCTTTCCATAGTCCTTTGCATACATCCCTCAGTTTCCACACTTGGCTGCTAACAGCTGGCATTTGTGAGAGAATGACGCCGGGGCTTTCAGAGCCACCTCACCTATCCTGAGAACTGAGCAGACTTTCCCTAGGGTGCCCCATGGCTATGACCAAGGATAGGGAACACAAACCCTTGGGGTCTTGTCTTGAGTCTGAAGAAACTCTGACCCTCCATCACTGTTGTGTGGGTCAGCCTGATGGTGGGTTGCATCCTGAGTTCCCATTTTTCCTTATCCTCTTTGTCTTCTCAAACTGGTTCCCTTGTAAGCATTCTCTTAATGAATTATATGCACTAGAACCCTTGGTTCAAGACCTGCTTCTGGGAGAGACTGACAAATGGCACTCATGGTAAAGATTTGTTCTTTCTCCAAAAAAAGTGGCTCCCTACCAAGTGGTTTTAATCCAAAGGGTAAAACGCTCACATTTGAAGGCTCTGTCTCCTAATACTAGTTCTGACTTAATGGCATCACTGTTCTTGACTGAACTCATTTTGTCCCTGTTCCTTGGAGGAGAAAGACTACTTGAATTTCTGATCTTGTAGGGCCCATTCGTAGACCTCCACTTAAAGCACTGTATTCATTTGACAAATACACACTGAACATCCATCATATATTAGGCCATGTTCTTCCTATCAGTTTGATCTTTGGACTTCTTAGAGCTCCAAGGACCTTAATGTCAAATATCTCTCCTATTAGGATCAACCATTCATGGCTGTTGTGTTAAAATAGTTTTCAGAACATTCTGAACACACAATAGCATGTAAAACAGAGTTGTGACAAAGAGTTTCCGTAACACTCACGATGAACCTCCTGTGTTCATCAATAAGACCTGGTACCATGTTCACACTTTGTAACTTGTTTTCCTAGAGGAAGGATCCAATATCATCTAATTATTAGCAGAAAAGACTTTACTGTGGCTATCACTGAAGGCAAGCCTAACAATAGGCTATGCAAAAATACCATGAGAATGTGCGCTTTTATTTGTTTGTCAAATAAACAACTCCTCTGTGTATTGTTTCACAAACTCATTGATGGGTTTTGTTTGTTTGTTCTTATTTGTCTCCAAAAACATTGTGTGGAAAAAAAAGGGGTTTTCAAAAGGTCCATAGGCAATGCATATAACATGAAAACTATGAATTTCAAAATTTGTACAAAAATAAAATTACCTTCAAATTCCCATCCCTACCACCATATCCTGAAACGGTGCTGTTGGGACCCATAATAAATATTTCATCATCACATATTAGATTCTTCGTGTTCAGCCCTGGTTTAGCCTTCCCCACCTTCCTCTTGCATGATGACTTAGGAGGAACTGTGATGCTCAGAGCTTCTTGTTTTTCAGGCAAGAGCAAAGCATTAGAATGACAAGCCATTCTGACAAGAGTTGACAAATATCTATCAAGACCAGGGGGAAAGTGAAATCTTTTTGACAACTCTATTATTTTTCTTTATCTCCAAGTCTTGGGGGGATAATCTTTCCTTCAGGGACATCAAAACTCTCCTTTCCTTTATTCTGTGTGAAAGAATAGGAAAAATCAGATGAGTTATAAAGACATTTCCAGGTATAATTTTTTTTACTACTCTGTGAGATATACTTTTTAAGAAAGAGCCCAGATCGACCTTTTTAAAAAGTATGGAAACCATCTATGTCTACAAATAAGATGACATAAAATACATGGTGATGTCCATCTTCTCAATGAGAAGATTCTCTGCTCTCTACATGTTTTAACTCAAATCTTAATTTATAAGGGTTGTGGACTAGAGAGAGCACTATCTCATATCTAACAATGAGTTTGTTATTAGTTGCACATAGATTTAAATTACATATAGAATTATCATTTAAAGGTAAGGCTTTTAAACTTGTTTCAGGAAACAATTTCATTCAGATTTCCCACATAGGTTTTCTCTGGCATAACAGGGACCAATTTGGAGTCATTGCACATTTCTCTTTCACATGGTGGTTCTGCTTCTATCCAGGGTATCTCGGGCATATTACTGAGTTCACGGATGATGCTAGAACTAGAACTTTTATTCTAAATCATCAGTACTAACTTGCATAACTTTAGGGCACCTCTTTTATTTTGAAACATAACACAGTACAGAGATATGCATAAAACATGTGAATGGTTCAGTGGATAATTATAAAATGAACACTTTTGTCATTGCCACTCAGATGCAGAAATGGAATATTTCCAAGTCCTCAAAGTATCAAACCTCATTTCTCCTTACTGTAGATAACACTGTCTTAACTCCTGTGATAAAATCATGCACACACCGGCGCCGCAACTCACTAGGCTAATCCTCCGCCTTGCGGCGCCAGCACACCGGGTTCTAGTCCCGGTCGGGGCGCCAGATGCTGTCCCGGTTGCCCCTCTTCCAGGCCAGCTCTCTGCTGTGGCCAGGGAGTGCAGTGGGGGATGGCCCAAGTGCTTGGGCCCTGCACCCCATGGGAGACCAGGATAAGTACCTGGCTTCTGCCATCGGATCAGCGCAGTACGCCGGCCGCAGCGGCCTTTGGAGGGTGAACCAACAGCAAAGGAAGACCTTTCTCTCTGTCTCTCTCTCTCACTGTCCACTCTGCCTGTCAAATAAAATAAAATAAAATCATGCACAGTTACACAGTTATTTCTTAAAAGGAAAACATCTATGTGTGTCTGTCTACATACCAGATGCTCTTTATTTCATCTTCAAGTAGTTCTACAAATTTTATTCTAATGATAACTAAGACTGGCAATAATAAGGTCATACAGCCAGGAATAATTACTGAATGTGGAGGAAACTCACCCACTGGTTTGTTCACCAATTGTGTCTAGAAACATCCAAGCTAGATTGATGGAGGTTGTTTCAGGATAATGTATTTTCTCCCAGAAGTACCTTGTGATTCAAAGCAAAATAATTGGCACATGTGTCCTGGAATTGAAGAGGCTCTAAAAGGGCATGTATTTAAGGTGACTTTTTTGAAATGTAATTTTGAACCAGTGTCCACCACTGAGTGTAAGCCTATGTGGCATTTCCTTTTTAAGTTTTCTTTGATAATGAAGTATTTCAAATATGAAAAATAAAATTACAACACCTATTATGTACTCAGTACCCGGTTGTTACACAAGCTGTTACTGTATAATCAATTATGAAAACACATAGGAAAAAAAGCAACTTTGAAGTAGTAGTTACTCTTGTGATATTTTTTGTGTTACCTTAACTTGTACCATATGCATTATTTGGAAACTTTTTTTTTTTTGACAGGCAGAGTGGACAGTGAGAGAGAGAGACAGAGAGAAAGGTCTTCCTTTGCCGTTGGTTCACCCTCCTGTGGCCGCCACGGCTGGCATGCTGCGGCCGCTGCACCACGCTGATCCGATGGCAGGAGCCAGGTACTTATCCTGGTCTCCCATGGGGTGCAGGGCACAGGTACTTGGGCCATCCTCTACTGCACACCCGGGCCACAGCAGAGAGCTGGCCTGGAAGAGGGGCAACCGGGACAGAATCCTGCGCCCCAACCGGGACTAGAACCCGGTGTGCCGGCGCTGCAAGGCGGAGGATTAGCCTAGTGAGCCGCGGCGCCGGCCTTGGAAACTTTTTAAATTACTCATTATACTTTTTACTTGAGATTTACCCATATTGTTAAATGTAGATCTAGTTCCTTCATCTTAAATGTTGTACAGTAATCCATTAGAGCAATATACCATTGTTTCCTCATTGATTCTCCTATTGGTAGATGCTGATTGATTTTATTCCAACATTCTACTGATGAATATTTGCATAAAGAGCTTTCTATTGAACAACCATATATCCTCAACCCAAATTCTACACTAATATTTTATTACATTTGCTTTGTTACTGCATCTATCTGTCCGCCCATACATGCTTGTATTCATTCACCCATCTTATTTTTCTGGTATTTCTCAATGTAAGCTGCTGTGTTGTATTATTGGGTATAGTGTTAGGGATGGAGAGCAAAAGTGGTTCCCAAAGCCCAGGGATGGTTGGATTTAGGTAAATATGATATTAAGATGACATGGGCTGGCGCCGCAGCTCAGTAGGCTAATCCTCCACCTTGCGGCGCCAGCACACCGGGTTCTAGTCCCAGTTGGGGTGCTGGATTCTGTCCCGGTTGCCCCTCTCCCAGGTCAGCTCTCTGCTGTGGCCAGGGAGTGCAGTGGAGGATGGCCCAGGTGCTTGGGCCCTGCATCCCATGGGAGACCAGGAGAAGCACCTGGCTCCTGCCATTGGATCAGCGCGGTGCGTCGGCCGTGGCGGCCATTGGACTATTGGAGGGTGAACCAACGGCAAAGGAAGACCTTTCTCTCTGTCTCTCTCTCACTGTCCACTCTGCCTGTCCAGAAAAAAAAAAAAAAGACATGGGAAATTCTTCTGATGACAGAGTAGGTCTCTACCTTGATTTTAAGTGAGTGTAGTGGTGGTTTCACTGATCTACATATGATAAAATGACATATACTTATACACACACACTTTGTAGCCAAGTTAGTTCCTGATTTTGATGTTGTATTAAAGTCGTGGAAGGTATAGCCATTGGGAGAAATTGGGTAATAGATACTCAGAATCCTTTGTGGTCTATCTTTGCCACTCTCTGTGACTCTATAATTAATTCAAAATTTAATGTTGGAACAAAACCAAAATAGGTGAATAAGAATTAACCTGAACCCCCGAAAATTGTCATTTTAGTAGGGAGTTTGTGGTCAGGAGGTGAGAAGGGGCCAAAAAGTTAAAGGTTTAGAGAAACCTTTGGAATCTCGGGTCTTGAAGTCATCATGAAGGGGCAAAGCTAAGCAACTTTCCTTGACTTCTGGTGAGAAGCTGTGTATTTTTCTTTTTACTGGCAGCAGTATTCTTATGGCTATTAAACAAACCATCACTTCTTAGAATAAAACTTTTTACAATAAAACATAAGAGTGAGTTTTTCTAGAGATACAAGGGTACTTAAAAATGTTTGCAGAAAATGCACATGATCTTTTAATTCTATATTTCCATGAACTTTGCAGAGTATCCTTGGATGTCTAGTAATTGTTGGATCAAAGGGTATGAACATCTTCAGTGTATTTTATTAAAAGTGAAAACTTGTCAAATGTAAATTGCACCACAAATGCTATCATTTAAAGTTTTTTTTTAAACTTTTATTTAATGCATATAATTTTCCAAAGTACGACTTATGGATTACAATGGCTTCCCCCCCATACCGTCCCTCCCACCCACAACCCTCCCCTTTCCCACTCCCTCTCCCCTTCCATTCACATCAAGATTCATTTTCGATTATCTTAATATACAGAAGATCAGCTTACTATACATTAAGTATGGATTTCAACAGTTTGCTCCCACACAGAAACATAAAGTGAAAAATAATAGATGATTTTTTTAAATGATGATGAAATCAGAGCAGACCTATTGTCATGTTTAATCCCAGTGAGAGTCAAGTTGGGAATTGATAATTTCTTTTTTTTTTTTTTTTTTTTTTTACAGAGCATAGGGAGATTACTGATGCATTTAAAGTTTTAAACAACTGTGAAAAGCAGGTAGGTTTCAGGAATGTTAAAATGTGGTCTTGGAAGTGGGTAGGGTGGAGTTGGAGGAGAACCATCTTGAAATCAATGATTTATAGAAGATACCTCCACATTCCTTTGCAAAGTGATTATAAAGGAATTTTTTTTGACAGGCAGAGTTAGAGAGACAGAGAGAAAGGTCTTCGTTCCATTGGTTTACCCCGAAATGGCCGCTATTATACTAACTCTAAAAACTCAAAATTTCTGTATCACAAAAATTGTTATTTCCTAAGCACCTGTACAAGATGGTTTATGAGTTATTTGTATTCTTTCTAATTTGAATTGCTGTTCCTCACGTTGGCCCATATTTCTGGTCAGTTTTGTCTCTTTCTTAATTTAGGATCTCTTTGCATAATCTAACTTCATTTGTTGTGTATATCATCTCCTATATTCTGAATTGTTTTTGCACTCTATTTTTTATATGTCTCTATCTTTCTTCTTACCAAAATCATCATGGCTATTTTTGGCTTTACCATATCTTTGTGAATTTTTGTGTCTCACATTTTATAAAAACAATCACTTGGATTTGGTTGAAATTTCACTGGTTGTATAGTTTAATCTAGAATATTTAAATCCATATTATAGTGCATTTTTCTGTCCATGAACTTGGTATACCTCCCCATGTGATCTTTATATCCTTCAAGAAAGTATTACATTGTTCCTTATAAAGCACTTACAGAACTGCCATTACATTTTTCTGTGTAACTTTGCTTTTGTTTGCCATTATTAATAACATTAAAATTATTTGTTGTGACTTAATTTTTTAAAAATTTTTATTTATTTATTTGAAAGAGTTACAAAGAGATAGAAGAAGAGGCAGAGAGAGAGGTCTTGCATCCGCTGGTTCACCCCTCAGTTGGCCACAACAGCCAAAGCTTTGTCGATCCAAAGCCAGGAGCTTCTTCTAGGTCTCCCATGAGGGTGCAGGGACCCAAGGGCTTCTACATCTTTTACTGCTTTCCCAGGCCATAGCAGAGAGCTGGATCCGAAGTGGAGCAGCCAGGACTTGAACTGGTGCCCATATGTGATGCCAGCACTGCAGGCAGAGGCTTTACCTGCTAAGCCACAGCTCTGGCCCCAGTTTTGACTTTATTTTTTTTTTATTTGACAGGTAGAGTTATAGACAGTGAGGGAGAGAGACAGAGAGAAAGTCTTCCTTCCGTTGGTTCACTCCCCAAATGGCCACTATGGCCGGAGCTACGCGGATCTGAAGCCAGGAGCCAGGTGCTTCCTCCTGGTCTCCCATGCGGGTGCAGGGGCCCAAGCACTTGGGCCATCCTCCACTGCCTTCCTGGGCCACAGCAGAGAGCTGGACTGGAAGAGGAGCAACCAGGACTAGAACCCGGTGCTCATATGGGATGCTGGTGGCACAGGTGGAAGATTAACCAAGTGAGCCACGGCGCCGGCTCCTGGAGTTAATTTTTTTTTTTTTTTTGACAGAGTGGACAGTGAGAGAGAGAGACAGAGAGAAAGGTCTTCCTTTGCCGTTGGTTCACCCTCCAATGGCCGCTGCGGCCGGTGCACCGCGCTGATCCAATGGCAGGAGCCAGGAGCCAGGTGCTTTTCCTGGTCTCCCATGGGGTGCAGGGCCCATGCACCTGGGCCATCCTCCACTGCACTCCCTGGCCACAGCAGAGGGCTGGCCTGGAAGAGGGGCAACCGGGACAGAATCCGGCGCCCCGACCGGGACTAGAACCCGGTGTGCTGGCGCCACTAGTTCTCCCAAGTGGGTCCAGGGGCCCAAACACTTGGGCCATCTTCAGCTGCTTTCCTAGGCACATTAACAGGGAGCTGGATTGGAAGTGGAGGAGCTA
Source organism: Oryctolagus cuniculus (assembly GCF_051225735.1). Taxonomy (NCBI): domain Eukaryota; kingdom Metazoa; phylum Chordata; class Mammalia; order Lagomorpha; family Leporidae; genus Oryctolagus; species Oryctolagus cuniculus. The sequence goes on from NC_142885.1 coordinate 57,433,622, forward strand.
GGACTAGAAACGGCACCCATATGGGATGCTGGTGTTGCAGTCAGTGGCTTTACATATTGTACCACAATGCTAGCCCTTTGGCTTACTGTTTATAGTGTTTAAATTGCTTATTTTGTTTGACTTTGGATCCATAATTTTTATAAAAGATTTATTTATTTGAAAGTTAGGGAGGTGTGGAGAGAAAGATCTTCCATTCTCTAATTCACTCCCCAAATGGCTGCAAAGGACAGTACTGGGCCAGGCTGGAGCCAGGAGCTTCATTCAGGTCTCCCACATGTGTGCAGGGACCCAAGCACTTGGGTCATCCTCCACTGCTTTCGCAGGCACATTAGTAGGGAGCTGGATTGGAAGTGGAGCAACTGGATTTGAACCAGCATCCATATGGGATGCTGATATTGTAGGTGGCAGCTTAACCCACTACATCACAATGCTGGACCCTGAATCTATGATTTTTCAAAAGACATTATTAGTTTGTGTTTGATAGACTTTTGATTTTCTTACATAGTCATATAAAATTCAAAGTTTCTTCAGACATTAAGAGTTTTTCCTACTATCCTCACTTGCCATCATTTTTTAGAAATGAGTAAATGTAAAATTTTACTGAATACTGCTCCAGGAAGATGATTATATTTTTTCTTTTAAAATAGTGTGTGATAATTTATATTAATAGGTAATAGGTTTTCTTTTAAATTTCTATTCTTTATTAGGATAATACACACACACACACAGAGAGAGAGAGAGAGAGAGAGATGGAGATCTCCCATCTAGTACTTCATTTCCCAGATGCTTGCAAAAGCCAGCTCTGGGCCAGGCTGAAGCCAATAGTTTGGTTTCCCCATGTGAGTGACAGGGACCCAATTACTTGAGCCGTCACTGCTGCCACTCAGAAACTGGAATGAAGGGTGGATCTGGGACTCAAACCCGGAAACTGCAGTAGGAAATCCAGTTGTCTTAACCATTGTGTCAAATGCCTGTCCCATGTTTATAGATTTTCCAGTGTTTTGTCACCCTTATATTCATGGAACAAATTCTACTTGGTTGTAACTATTGTTTTTTATATTGCTAGATTTTGTTTGCAAATATTTTAATACTGTACCTAAATTCATAAATGCGATTGACATAGTTCCCTTGCCCAATTTTGATATAAAGGGTTATATTAGCTTAATAAAATTAACTATGCCAATCTTCTTTTATTTCTAGTCTTTGAGAAATGTCCTATAAGAAAATAATTATTTATTCCTTAGGAATTTGTAGATCTTCCCTCAAATAAACCTAATGGGGTCTAATAATTGTTTTGTTCTCATTCCTTTCATTTATGTTTCATGAGGATCTCATTTTTAAAATGTTCTCTACCTTTTTTTTTAATTTACTGTTTATTTTCTAATAACATCTCAAGGGGTAAATACTTGTCTCATGTTCGCTCTTTCACTGTAACACATGCATTTCAGGCTATGCATATCCCCTCAAGTACTTCACAAATAGTCTCTTAGTAGTTGATACTCATTCAGCACGCCCCCAGTCCAACAGGGTTCTGTGTATAAGCTGGGGGCAGGGTAATAAACTACTGACCTCAAAGAACTTCCATGCACCTTAGGAAGCACAGAGCAAATGCATAAACGAAAGCTGTCAGTTAATATATGAGTGACTCAGAAGCACTGTTTTTAAAATGTGTGCAAGTGTATGGTGAGGTTTTCACATGGCTGTCGCATTGCTTGAGGGTTTTCTCAGTCTGCGCTGCTACAACAGAAAACCCGAGATTAGATCATTTATAAGCTACAGAAGTCTATGGTGCCTGATTGTGGAGTTTGGGAAGTCCAGGATTGAGGTGCTGGAAGGTTTGTTGTCTGGTGGCGAGGGCATTGTCTCTGTTTCCAAAATGGTGCCTTGGATGCTGTGTCTCTGATGGGGAAGAGCCATGTGCCTCACAAGGCAAGGGGGTGGAAGTCAAAAGAGGCAGATGGCGCCTAACCACCCTTTGACACAGCTCTGCCTTCAGGACTGAATTCCACTTAAAAGCTCCATCTCCCAACACTGTCACAAGGGTGATTATGTTTCAAGCTATAAATAGTGGAGCAAGCACCACAACATTCCAATTACACCTGGAATTTTATTATTTTCCTAGGTGATTTTAGAATGTTGTCTAAATACCATTGGTGCTGCTTTACAGCCAGTGATCAATTTTTTTTAAGTATTCCACGTGGACTGGAACTCTGGAGTGTACAGTCAGTAACAGTGTGTCCTATGCAACTTATTTCTGCTTCTCCCCTCCACTAGAGACGAGATTATCCTATGCCATGGCTCTGCGAGATGCTTTTAAAGGTCTTATTCCTTTATTAACTTCCAAAGGCAGAGTCGGTAGCATATGAAACTAAGCCAGGACTGGAAATCCTGGGGAGACGTGGCACCATGCCCACACCCTCATCTGTGGTAGACATTATTAATCAATCATGAAGCTTAGCCCAGCGGTTGTGCCTTTATAATCCAATCATAGTTGTTATGTGAGATGAGACCTGTGGACAGAAGTGACTGTTTTAGGGGAAAGAAGTTGAATTTTTTCCCTGGGAATTTTAACTTTTTAGAAAACTTCTTTGAAATGTATCTGGTTGATTTATTTGAAAACTATGTGAATTGTCTTATGGCAGTTAGCATTTTTAAAAGTGGGTGCCTGGCTGTATTTCCACATCAAGCCTGTGGCAGAGGTGATAAATCCTTCCCACCATATTTTCCCATCCAGTCCACACTAGTCTTTATCCCCCCATCACATCAGACAGCGCTGCCAATGGATTTAACTTGACCTGAAACATGAACCCTTTGATCATCCTTGAGTTACTGGGCTTCGATTGAATAATCAGCTCCCCCTTCATCTGTGCAACTTTCATCCTTAAAATCGAAGTAAAAATGGGGACGTATTCTAATAGGTATTTGAACAGTTTGCTCCTTTTCTTCTGACCTCACATTCTGGAAGATGACATCCTGTCACTGGACTTAAAAAGGAAGCTGGGGAAGAAATCTTTGTCATGTCCCAGAGACAAGCACAGGCAGCAAAGCCTGATTTTCAAGGATGGAGCTTAACAAAAAGCACCAAAATGCACTGCGGCTCAGAAACGCTGGCTGCCACTTCTCCGTGGTGGGGATAGAGCTCCGAGACAGATCTTAAAGGGCATGAGACATCTGGAAACCAGAATTGCTGAGACGCACTAGACACACGCAGCCTGCTCGGTAGGGAGCAGGAGCCCTTTCCCAGAGGAGAAGGCGAAGCACAAGGGTGGATGTGAGGAAGGGGTCACGTCAGCAAGGGTGGGTGTGAGGAAGGGGTCACGTCAGCAAGGGTGGGTGTGAGGAAGGGGTCACGTCAGCAAGGGTGGGTGTGAGGAAGGGGTCACGTCAGCAAGGGTGGGTGTGAGGAAGGGGTCACATCAGCAAGGGTGGGTGTGAGGAAGGGGGCACATCAGCAAGGGTGGGTGTGAGGAAGGGGTCATGTCAGCAAGGGTGGGTGTGAGGAAGGGGTCACGTCAGCAAGGGTGGGTGTGAGGAAGGGGTCACGTCAGCAAGGGTGGATGTGAGGAAGGGGTCACGTCAGCAAGGGTGGGTGTGAGGAAGGGGTCACGTTGTAGCCCCTGAACAGTCTGGTGGAGACCCTAGCACTGGAGACCTCCTGCATTAACTTCTAGAATGTCACTAGGTGTTAATTACAGAGAGGACGAAGAAAGTGGGGGAATCATTTCTCAAGAGGAAATGAAAATACAGTTGAACTTCAAAGTTGGTAGAAAATGGAATCAAAAGATTAAGTTTGTGGACAAGTATTTGTCCCACATCAGAGTGCCTGGGTTTGATTATCTCAGCTCTAGCTCCTGATTCCAGCTTCCTGCCAGCACTGACCCTGGACAAGGTGGTGAGGGCTCCAGTAACTGAGCTCCAGCCACCCATGCAGGAGACCTGGATTGAGTTCTCAGTTCACAGTTGTGGTGTCACCCTAGTCCTAGCCGTTGTGGGCGCTTGTGGACTGAGCCAGCAGATAGGAGTTCTCTGTCTCTACCTTTGAAATACATTTTTAAAAATCATTTTGTTGGAAATTTTTTGAACATACGCATATGAAGGGTCTTCATAAAGTTTATGAAAATAAAGTATTATGAAAAGGGTGTGGATTTTGTTTTTTACACCAAAACAAACTTTTCAATTCCTCATTTCCGTAAACTTTTTGAAGTATACTCATCTGCTACTTCAATTATCCCCTTGACTAAGTTTTCAGGAATTGCCAAATCCAAAGGACGTGGCATCAGGTAAGAGTGGAGGCTAAAGATTATTGGGGATGATCAGTCCGTGAAAGGGACACTATTTGAAAACTGGGAGCAGACTTGAAGTAAAAACATCCACATCCATGCCAAACTAGGACCTCAAGAGGCACCAAACTCAATCAAAATCCCTCTCTCCATTCCCTCCAAGATCTTTGTGTTTCATCCAGAACAGATAATACTAAATAGTCCAATCTCAGAATTAGATTTAGGCGTGGGCCCCCTTCTTCTGTTACTGGTTTCTCCATATTGCATGATGTATTTTTGGAAAAAAATACTTTTAATGATGCCAACTTGCCTCCTTTCAGCACATTAAAAAAGAGAGCGATTGGCTGAGGCTGTCATCATGATGGGAATAATTTTGTCACTGTGCAATTTGGGCTCTTGCTCTAAAGTGAAGCACACATTTTCCTCCAGTGTATTTTAAGCCGGAGACTTCTAAGTAAATGGGAGGTGGCTGATTTTATTTCTGTATGCAGCCAGCCTTCACTGGCACGAGCTCTGATTTGGCCCAATCAGTTTTGTATTCATGCTGAGAAGTGAGTTGATCAAGTTCAGGGAACATCTGTATGCGTTTATCTGGGTTGGGTGCAAACATCAGAGCCTCTCCTTGGGAACGTTCTTAGCCCTGTAGGGACTGCCTGCAAGACTGCTGGACAGTGACCTTTTTCCTCTGGCAATTGCATTGCATCCTTAAAGACCCACAAGGAGTCTTTAATATGCCACCATCATTGTAATTTACAAGGTTGTTTTTAAGAGACGAACTGTGGCTAAATGATCTCCAAAAAAGTTACCTAACTGAGCGAAGTGTCAGAATGTAAACCCATACACTAACACAGCATTTTCACAGTTACGTCTGTCTTGGTCTTTCCTTTTCTTTTTACTGCCCCTTTCCTAGCTGTCATAAATTTGTGTGCCAGCAGCTCCATGGCTTCAAGATTGTAAACATCTTCTTGTTCAATTACATCAGGATTTTTTCTTTTTATGTCAGCAATTAAATTTACGAGGGAAAAAAAGTTCAGTCTCTAAACCTAAAGAGACACAGTCAAGCTCAAAGTAAATAAAAACTGAATGCAATCAGCGTTTGGTTGTTAAATATAAAAGAAGCAATGGGCCTCAGAATCCAAAAGATGTGGCTCCAAAGCCCCACACTGGTGAAGGACCGACTCGCCAGCTGGGGGGAATTCATCATGACTCCCTACCCTATGAATGCCTCATCCCTAACTTGCAGTGAATGGTTGAAGTGTCATAAAACTCTTGGGACAATTAAAGGAGGTGAAGTATGTGAAGTGAGTGCCCCCAGAATGGCCAGCCTCCTCCTCCTCCATGTGCACGAGAGTGGGCAGGCTGATCAAGTATAAGATGTGTGATGTATATATCTTTGTTTTTTCAGTAACTATAACATGGGTGTTTAGAAAGTATTTAAGGGAAGGATGAGGGAATAAGCCAATCAGTAGGAGGTACTGGGTTGCATTGTTGGTCTTGCATTGGGTAGCTTAAGCCCCAGGATGATGACAGTGAGCTCAGTGACTTGAGGCCATGATACTGTAAGGATGATCCATAGAAGAGCTGTGTGGGCATCACTCACTGGGAGATTGTTAGAAAGGCAGAATCCCAGACCCCACCCAGTTCAGAGTGTCTGCCTTTAACAAGATCCTGGTGGCTTGTAAGCACCTTCAAGTTTCAACATGAGTAGATAATAGCCATTGAGTATGAACTCAAGAATATGACTTGGTTTCCCATAGTTGGCTCTGCTGCACAGACCAACTTGGACTTGTATTTGGTCTTGGGGGAACCCAGTGTGAACAGATAGGCTTTGTTTGCATTCATTTATCTACCTACTAGAAAGGGGGCAGTACTCTGGTCATCACAGGTCACAGGTGTTAAATTTCTCTTTTCACCTACTATAGAGCAGTGACCTTATGCATAGTATACCCACAGCCAAACCTAATAAAAAGTGTGCCACTAAAGGATACAACAACCATTTTTCATGTGGTCCTTGCAGCAGCCATGTGGAAGATAAAGTTCAGGTAGTTGCCCAAGGCCACACAGATAAGAACTGAATGCTGAGATTCAAGCTCAGAGTTACGGATTCTAAGGGATCTGTCCCAAAAGCTCTGTTCCCTTCCCTCCCAGCCAGTCCTCCACACTGCTGTCAGTCACCTTCTGTAGGCACAGCTGGGAAGAGATCTACAAAGCAGCCATTGCTTTCCCCCTCATTTATCAGCATTGCAGGAGGCAGGCACCTAGTGCCAGCAGTGCCTTGGCTGGAATACGAGAGCATCCTCCCTTCTGTCCAGTGTACACTTCTTGCTTCATCTGCCACTGACCTCCCTTGCACACTTCATGGCTCAGCACATTGCTGACCTAGCTAAGACTGTTTCAGGGCTCTGTGCATAGGTTCAAGGTAGTACCTACACAGAAATATCCCCTTCTTCCACTTGCCCACCTGGCTATCAAGTTCACACAAGCATTTAAAGGTCTCTTTCTCACGGAAGGTTTCTCTGATGTCCCTAGGTAGAGCTGAATTCTTTGTTCTTGGATCTCTCCATCAAAATACATTTCCTGGGGCAAGCATTTGGCACAGCAGTTAAGACGTGACTTGGGATGCTCACATCTCATGTTGGAATAACTGGGTTTGGGTCCTGGCTCGGCTTCTGATTCCAGCTTCCTGCTAACACACACCTTGGAGTCAGCAGGCAATGGCTCAACTCTCTGGGATCCTTACCACCCACATGGGAGACCCAGATTGAGTTATAGGCTCGTGACTTTAGCCTGGCCCAGCCCTAGGTGTTGCAGGCATTTGGGGAGTAAACCAGTGGGTGGGATACATGGGG